>NC_061111.1:146793136-146795636 GCF_002878395.1 Capsicum annuum
TGGGAAATGAAAACTATTTTCCCTACACGAAGTTTGTGAATAAGTGATTGTCGGATAATAAGCAAGGAATATCCGTCTTTCTGCTAAACAGGATGGATTGAACTCATAATTCATTAGATGCTTTTTATGAATGTCAACTAAGTATCGTAAGTAAATTGCTCCCGGTTGTTCAATCATTTGATAACCAAAGTCATTCTTTGATAAATGATCATTATGAGTCAGACTCAATAGAATTTGATCAATCCTATTTTCTGTCGTTAAGGTAGAGAACTGAACCAAGAATTCTCTTTCTTCATTATGAATCGAATCACTGTTTGCGACCCAGGATTCTATTTTCTCATCAATCCAATCCCCATTCACGTTTTTTCTTTTTCTTATCAATGAATAGATTTCTTTACTTGTATGACTTAGATGTCTCGTATTTCTCAAAAAAGTGATTCGATTGATGGGATTTGGTATGAGATCAATGATCTCGATGAGATTGATAATCCAATCTTTCTTTTTAGAACGTATTGATTTGACCCCATAAGCGAGACCAAGCATGTTGCCGCCAGAAGCAGAATCCCATATTTCTTGTAGAGAATCTCCTAATTATTCCAGAGCAACTAGAAAGAGATTCTTTAACCAGAAAGCATTCGGTTCAGATATAGGATACCTATCCAGAAGTTTTCGGAACTCAATCACAGATGATGGATCAAAGATTTGACCCTTTCGAACTCTGTCTGTAACTCACTAGAGGCCCGGGAAACAAAGAGAAGATGTGTACGAACGAGATATCCAGCAACAAGAAGAAGGAAAAGGATTGAATAGAGGAACTCCCGAGCATTTGGCGATCTCAGATGTGTCGATATCAATGGTGACTCATTATTTCGATGAATCATTTCTTCGGACAGAAGAAGATTATGTAAACACTTACTTGAGATCTCACTTATCTGATTCCATTGTGGAAGACATAATTTTTTCTGAAGAATTCACCATGATATACCTGATCCATGAATAATATCAGGAAAAGTGGATACAAATTTTTGACCGCTACTTAGTATTGGCAATAGGTCTGAAAAAGTATCTAAATATATCAAATTTAGATATTTGTACCCTGTCGAAGTAAGGAACCATGGCATATATGTTTGGAATAGATTCCATTTTGAGTAGAATAGATTCCATTTTGACAGAGTTGAAAAAACACTATCTCGTTGAAAGGTTCTATACATCTGCCCTTTCTCAATGCATTTCTTTAGACAAAGACTCTGTTTTTTCCTCTTTTTGGATGATAAATCTTTCTCAGAATATGGAGTGTGAATCAAACCCATGTTTGAATTGAAATTGAGATACTGATGCAAATTCTTCCCTTCTGAATCAGATAGATTCATATCTGAAAGAGGTTGACAATAAGTTCTTTCAAAATTGACTATTTGCCCCTCTGTTAAAGGTGTTCCAAAAATTTCTGTGATCGAGTAAATAGCTCTACGAACGAATGGATCAGATCGACTTGGAAAATGGAAAGATTTGTACAAGTTATACATTTCGTCACCACTTTGTGGAAAATCGTTAGGTATGAATATGTTAGATACTTGTGACTCGATTGGTGAAATAGTATCTCTCCCCCAAAAAGCATGTTTTCTTTACCGATGCAGAAAGAAAATATTTTGTTGCGAATGAACAAGATATTGAGGAATTATCCATACGTAAAATCAGAATTATTGATACTGGCCTTTTCCACAGAAAAGGGGAATCTTGTGTTCCAATAGAAGAAGAAGTGCTAGGGATTATTCAAGAAATGAAGTCGATTTTCTTTATAAAAAGAAGATATCAATGAACTTTTATGAAATGGTTTCACGGGATTCAGCCAATTGTCTTGATCGTGGAATATCATTGAGAAATAGGAATCCGAGTTATCAAAGGATTTCCTGGGATTATTTCTAGTATGGAATGAGTTAATCATCCACTTTGGTATCTTATTGAACAAAAATGGTGATATTGTTCCTCCGTTGATCAAGAATTTTGATTTTTGGGAAGTATCATGATCGTCCAATAAGAAGGGTTTCAATTTTTGGAAATAAACAACTTGAAGACCTATTGATTCTAACAACTGATTGCAGAGTTGATCATTCGGACCTTTCAGTTCATAGATGTAGATCTCGGACCTAGTAATGGGGATATTTCTGAAACTCACACAGAAAAAAGGAAGTGCGTAAGACAAAAATAAAAGCAACTTGGACAAAAAAAGAGGTGACTTGGATAAAAAGAAACGAAGTAGCTTAGACAAATATTTTTTGTCGATAACCTCAGACCAATCAATAGAATATTGATTAATACGTAATCGATCAAAAACTACTTGAAAATGGCTCTTCTGCTCCAAAACGGACTGTTCAAAATGTTCCTGGAAATTCTTGCTCCCATTGGACCATTTGTATCTATATGCATCAGGATCCCGATTCATGGATCTCTTGGTTTGAGAAATCAAAATAAGAGGCTCGAACCATTTCTCCTGACTCTTTTT
>NC_061111.1:146800100-146811757 GCF_002878395.1 Capsicum annuum
GGATCTAATTGCACTTCACGCTCTAAATTTTTGATGATTCAATTTATCGTTTTATCGTTCTTGGGCGGAACGGGGGATATCTCGATCAGGGGAGAGAACGGGGAAATACCATATGACCCAATATATCTGACAAGTCGCACTATACGTCAACCCAAAGTGGATTTGCCTCTCCAGGAACTCGGAAGGGAACTTTCGGAACACCAATAGGCATTAAATGAAAGAAAGAACTAAATACTATATTTCACTTTGAGGTGGAAACGTAACAATTTTTTTATTGTCTTTAGAATATTCATATTGGTTCTTATCGTATTTATTTTATCCATAGATTCTAAAAATTCATAAAGAAAGGCAGAATGAATAAACTCAAATTATTACGATTAGGTCTTTCTAATGATAAATAAGTATGGACTCATTCGCTCATAGAAAATGAGATCAACTCCCCCATTGCGTATTGGTACTTATCGAGTATAGAATAAATCTGCTTCTCTTTGTTCCTACGAATAGAATTGTTCCATTATTACCACCAGAATAGAACACCTTTGATTCGGAAATAATCGACTGAACAAGAGTGGTCCATAGGATAGTCATATTATAGTCTTTTCCAATGCAATAAAGTTACGTAGTGTCTATTTATCTTTGATATAAGGGGTATTTCCATGGGTTTGCCTTGGTATCGTGCTCATATCGTTGTATTGAATGATCCCAATCGGTTACTTTCTGTTCATATAATGCATATAGCTCTGGTTGCTGGTTGGGCCGGTTTGATGGCTCTGTATGAATTAGCGGTTTTTGATCCTTCTGATCCTGTTCTTGATCCAATGTGGAGACAGGGTATGTTCGTTATACCCTTCATGACTCGTTTAGGAATAACCAATTCATGGGGTGGTTGGACTATCACAGGGGGGACTGTAACGAATCCAGGTATTTGGAGTTATGAAGGTGTAGCGGGAGCACATATTGTGTTTTCTGGGTTATGCTTTTTGGCAGCTATCTGGCATTGGGTGTATTAGGATCTAGAAATATTTTGTGATGAACGTATAGGAAAACCCTCTTTGGATTTGCCAAAGATCTTTGGAATTCATTTATTTCTCTCAGGGGTAGCTTGCTTTGGTTTTGGTGCATTTCATGTAACAGGCTTCTATGGTCCTGGAATATGGGTGTCCGATCCTTATGGACTAATGGGAAAAGTACAACCTGTAAATCCAGCATGGGGCGTGGAAGGTTTTGATCCTTTTGTTCCAGGAGGAATAGCCTCTCATCATATTGCAGCAGGAACATTGGGCATATTAACGGGCCTATTCCATCTTAGCGTCCGTCCACCACAATGTCTATACAAAGGATTGCGTATGGGAAATATTGAAACCATCCTTTCTAGTAGTATTGTTGTTGTCTTTTTTGCAGCTTTGTGGTTGCCGGAACTATGTGGTATGGTTCGGCAACTACCCCGATTGAATTATTTGGGCCCACTCGTTATCAATGGGATCAGGGGTACTTCCAGCAAGAAATATATCAAAGAGTTAGTGCTGGGCTAGCAGAAAATCAAAGTTTATCAGAAGCCTGGTCTAAAATTCCTGAAAAATTAGCTTTTTATGATTACATCAGCAATAATCCGGTAAAAGAAGGATTATTCAGAGCAGGCTCAATGGATAACGGGGATGGAATAGCAGTTGGATGGTTAGGACACCCTATCTTTAGAGATAAAGAAGGGCGTGAACTTTTAGTATGTCGTATGCCTACTTTTTTTGAAACATTTCCGGTTATTTTAGTAGATGGTGATGGAATTGTTAGGGCCGATGTTCCTTTTAGAAGGGCAGAATCGAAGTATAGTGTTGAACAAGTAGGTGTAATTGTTGAGTTCTACGGCGGTGAACTCAACGGCGTCAGTTATAGTGATCCTGCTACTGTGAAAAAATATGCTAGACATGGTCAATTGGGTGAAATTTTCGAATTAGACCGTGCTACTTTGAAATCCGACGGTGTTTTTTGTAGCAGTCCAAGGGGTTGGTTTACTTTTGGGCATGCTTCGTTTGCTTTGTTCTTCTTCTTTGAACACATTTGGCATGGTGCTAGAACCTTGTTCAGAGATGTTTTTGCTAGTATTGACCCAGATTTAGATGCTCAAGTCGAATTTGGGGCATTCCAAAAACTTGGAGATCCAACTACTAAAAGACAGGCAGCCTGATACAACATTGCTTTGGTATCTTTCTTTTTCCCTTATTTTCTTTCTTTTACTTTTATTGACATAGGGTACCAGAGAAATGTTTATTTGAATCAACTTCGTTTTTACTCTTGTTCGTTCTTTATCTGGAAGATGATAAAAAAAAAAAAGAAAATAAAAAAAAAAAAACAGGTACGAAAGCTATAATTGTAAACCACGATCGAATCTATGGAAGCATTGGTTTATACATTCCTCTTAGTCTCGACTCTAGGGATAATTTTTTTTGCTATCTTTTTCGAGAACCGCCTAAAGTTCCAACTAAAAAGAACTAAAAAGGTGAAATAATTTTTCATTATCTCAGTTGAAGTACTGAGCCTCCCGATATCGGGAGGCTCAGTACTTCAACTAGTCTCCATGTTCCTCGAATGGATCTCTTAGTTGTTGAGAAGGTTGCCCAAAAGCGGTATATAAGGCGTACCCAGTAAAACTTACAAGTAAACCAGATATAAAGATGGCGACTAGGGTTGCTGTTTCCATTCTTATCATATTTATATAATTTCAAGACCCCAATGGATCTATGATAGGATCGTTCATTTACAACGGAATGGTATACAAAGTCAACAGATCTTAATGAATACAATAGGATTTGAGAACAGTTCTAAATCTGGTCCAAGACGAACTGTAGTAGGAGATTTATTAAAACCAATGAATTCGGAATACGGTAAAGTAGCTCCTGGGTAGGGAACTACTCCTTTGATGGGTGTCGCAATGGCCTTATTTGCGGTATTTCTATCTATTATTTTGGAGATTTATAATTTTTCCATTTTATTGGATGGAATTTCAATGAATTAGATCTATAAGAACCGCGAAGTCCTTACTTTTGAGTCCAAAATGAATCATTTAGAGCTCTGATTTATAGTACATTCTATTTTGTTTTGGTAGTTCGATCGTGGAATTTCTTTGTTTCTGTATTTCCGGAGTATGAGTGTGTGACTTGTTATAATTGATCCTATTGATAGTACAGAGAATGAGTCTGTCATCTTGATAGAGATGATTCTACTTCGTCAGATATTTATTCTAATATTTGGAACAGGAAACAGATTAAGAAATATTTGAACTATGATTCATACTTAATATTCAGACCCCGTGTCCGGGCTCCAAAAAATTTTCAAACAAAGAATTCGAATTTCTAAATCGAAAGATTCTTTTCTTTCAACCCCTAATTTATATTTTGACCAAAAGCAAAACCTTTCTTTGAATTTTTAGTCATTCTATTTATTCAGGGAATAAGTGATGATCCGAGGATTCTTACTCAGAGAATCCTTGATTTGATTTAGGTTAGGTTTTTTTTATTGAATCATCGCGGTTCTAGTATGAATCTGAGGTTTTAATCGATTCATAGGGTCTTAACAAGAGAATTCCTATCAATAATAAAGAAAACAAAGAATAAAAGACATATTCCACAAAAATAAATTCTAGAAACAAATAGGGAAAAAGAGAATTCAAGAGGCCTATAAGTATCAAAATAAAGATAAAGACGACTGCGCCAACTTGATATTTTGGTATTATCGCCACAAAGAAGAGCTTTCGTATTTTCCAGAGAAGATGGGATCAGAACTTAATAACTTTAAAACTTTCTATTCCATATCCGTTACAACTAGTATTTGGGTGTTTTTACTTGAGTTGTACGAGATGAAAGTCTCATATATGGTTCTCGGGGGGGATTTCCGCCTATCTCAATAAAGTATATGATTGGTTCGAAGAACGTCTCGAGATTCAAGCAATTGCGGATGATATAACTAGTAAATACGTTTCCCCCCACGTCAATATATTTTATTGTTTAGGGGGAATTACGCTTAATTGTTTTTTAGTACAAGTAGCTACTGGGTTTGCTATGAATTTTTACTACCGGCCGACCATTACTGAGGCTTTTGCTTCTGTTCAATACATAATGACTGAAGCCAACTTTGGTTGGTTAATCCGATCAGTTCATCAATGGTCGGCCAGTATGATGGTCCTAATGATGATCCTGCATGTATTTTGTGTGTATCTCACCGTCGGATTTAAAAAACCTCGCAAATTAACTTGGGTTACAGGTGTGGTTCTGGCTGTATTAACCGCGTCTTTTGGCGTAACTGGTTATTCCTTACCTCGGGACCAAATTGGTTATTGGGCAGTGAAAATAGTAACAGGTGTCCCTGACGCTATTCCTGTAATAGGATCACCTTTGGTCGAATTATTGCGCGAAAGCGCTAGTGTGGGACAATCTACTTTGACTCGTTTTTATAGTTTACACACTTTTGTATTGCCACTTCTTACTGCCGTATTTATGTTAATGCACTTTCCAATGATACGTAAACAGGGTATTTCTGGGCCTTTATAGATAGAGCAAAAAAAATATATCCTAAATATTTGTAATCAATCATTTATCACTTGGTGGAGGAATATATAGTATTTCATTGCTACAAGTATGGATTATTGAAAATAATAAGACATGGATTTGGATATTTCCCTTTAACTATTTATGTCAACTAAATGGGTGGATTGAAGGGAATTTTATGAAGAGAAAATAGATTATGGGAGTGTGTGACTTAAATTATTGATTGGTCTGTGTAGATATATGCCTGCCACATGGGAATTCACAACCAAATGTGTCTTTGTTCCAATCGTTGTGTAAGCCCTATACAAAGGATAGGCTGGTTCGCTTAAAGGAAATCTTTTCTATGATCAGGTCTGAATCATGTTGTACATGAGCAGGCTCCGTAAGGTCCAGTATAAGTGAACTAGATAAAATGGAATCAAGATTCCATTTTATCTAGTTCACTTATAAGATTTAATAGTATGTAAATGTATTCATTTTCTCTGCATTGACACGATCAATACTACTATCGGAGTGAAACAAGGGATCTAAAGAAGAAGAGAGGCTAGACTATATTAGTAACAAGCAAACCTTGTATGTGTATCTCTAAGAATTTTGGGGATAAATACCAATTAGAAGGTCTAAGACGACCCAGAAAGCACTTGATCATATCATGATCTGATTTGTAAGCCTACTCGGGTCTTGAGTATTTACTTGTAAGAACGGAATTCTTTGTTTTGTAATGGATAGTTGCAATTCCATAAAAAAAGAATTCAGTCAAATTTTTCTTACATTGAACCATTCCTCTATCATATATGTGGATGTGTAAAGACAGGTACCATATATATATTTTATATGGATATATGGATTCATTTGGTTCTTTTTATTCTTGCTCGAGCTGGATGATTAAAAATTATTATGTCCAGTTCCCTCGGGGGATGGATCTATAAGAATTCACCTATCCCAATAACAAAAAAACCTGACTTGAATGATCTTGTATTAAGAGCTAAATTGGCTAAAGGTATGGGTCATAATTATTATGGAGAGCCTGCATGGCGCAAAGATCTTTTATATATTTTTTCAGTAGTAATTCTAGGTACTATTGCATGTAATGTAGGCTTAGCCATTTTAGAACCATCAATGATTGGTGAACCGGCAGATCCATTTGCAACCCCTTTGGAAATCTTACCTGAATGGTATTTCTTTCCTGCATTTCAAATACTTCATACAGTGCCCAATAAATTATTGGGGGTTCTTTTAATGGTTTCAGTACCTGCGGGATTATTAACAGTACCTTTTTTAGAGAATGTTAATAAATTCCAAAATCCATTTCGCCGTCCAGTAGCGACGACTGTCTTTTTGATTGGTACCGCAGTCGCCCTTTGGTTGGGCATTGGTGCAACATTACCTATTGATAAATTCCTAACTTTAGATCGTTTTTAAAAATTTTTATTTTTAATTGATTCAATTGTGAAATAACAAGACATGTGTATCTAGGGAATAGTTTCTTCAAAGCGAATTCTCCCTAGATACATCTAGTCAATTTAATTCTGAATTTATTTCTAATATATGATATATTAATTGTGCTAAAGATTTCAATCTATTTTGACTAAATAAGTCCAATAGATTTAAAACTTATTTTTTGTTAAATCAATTACGAAATATTTTTCTAAAGTACCCAATATCTGTTTTATATCTTCGCTACGAAAATGTTCAATTTTCATAAGATCTTCTTGGCTGTTATTCAAAAGGTCCAATAATGTATATATATTGGACATTTTGATGCAATTATAGATCCTTGAAGGCAATTCTGATTGGTCAATAAAAATCGATTTCAATGTTTTTTTTTTTTTTGTTTTTTATGAGTTTAGCCAATTTATCATGAAAGGTAAAAGGGGATAAAGGAACCTTGTGTTGATTGTCTTGTAAATATAAATTATCTTCCTCCATATGTAAAAAGGGAATAAATAAATCAATTAAATTTTGGAATGCTTCATGAAGTGCTTCTTTCGGAGTTAAACATCCGTTTGTCCATATTTCGATAAAAAGTATCTCTTGTTTTTCATTTCCATTCCCATGAGAATGAATACTATGATTCGCGTTTCGAACAGGCATGAATATAGCATCTATAGGATAACTTCCATCTTAAAAGTTATGTGGCATTTTTATAAGATATCCACGATTTCTCTCTATTTGTAATCCAATACAAAAATCAATTGGTTCTGTTAAACTAGCTATATGTTGTGTATTATCAACGGTTTCTACATAAGGCAGAAAGATGATATCTTGAGCAGTTACATATCTAGGACCCTTGACACAAATAGGCGCGTCAGAAGTTCCATATAGATTACTTATCAATACAATTTCTTTCAAATTCATTAAAATTTCATGTACCGATTCTTGAATGCCCGTTATGGTAGAATATTCATGTGGGACTTTCTCAGATTTTACACGTGTGATACATGTTCCTTCTATTTCTCCAAGTAAAGCTCTTCGCATCGCAATGCCTATTGTGTCGTCTTGGCCTTTCATAAGTGGAGACAGAATAAAGCGTCCATAATAAAGGCGTTTACTGTCTGTTCTCGATTCAACACACTTCCACTATCGTGTCCGAGTAGATACTGTTACTTTCTCTCAAACCATAGTACTATTATTTGATTAGATCATCGAATCTTTTATTTCTCTTGAGATTTCTTCAATGTTTAGCTCTACACACGTCTTTTTTTCGGAGGTCTACAGCCATTATGTGGCATAGGAGTTACATCCCGTACGAAAGTTAATAGTATACCACTTCGACGAATAGCTCATAATGTTGCATCTCTTCCGATACCGGGACCTTTTATCATGACTTCTGCTCGTTGCATACCTTGATCCACTACGGTACGGATAGCGTTTGCTGCTGCGGTTTGAGCAGCAAACGGTGTTCCTCTTCTCGTACCTTTGAATCCAGAAGTACCAGCGGAGGACCAAGAAACTACTTGACCCCGTACATCTGTAACAGTGACAATGGTATTATTGAAACTTGCTTGAACATGAATAACTCCCTTTGGTATTCTACGTGCACCCTTACGTGAACCAATATGTCCATTCCTACGCGAACTAATTTTCGGTATAGCTTTTGCCATATTTTATCATCTCATAAATATGAGTCAGAGATATATGGATATATCCATTTTATGTCAAAACAGATTCTTTATTTATACATCGGCACTTTTGGCAAGTTTGATTATCCCTGTCTTTGTTTATGTCTCGGGCTAGAACGAATTACTATAATTCGTCCCCACCGACGGATTAGTCAACATTTTTCACAAATTTTACGAACGAAAGCTCTTATTTTCATATTTTTCATTCCTTACCTTAATTCTTAATCTATTTCTTGGAAGAATATAAATTTCTTGAAATTTTTCATCTCGAATTGTATTCCCCCGGAAAGGAATGGTGAAGTTGAAAACCTAATCCTTTAAATCTTTGTTGTGTAGTCGATAAATTATACGCCCTTTGGTTGAATCATAAGGACTTACTTCAATTTTTACTCTATCTCCTGGCAGTATCCGTATAAAACTATGTTGGATCTTTCCTGAAACAGAATTGAGAATCAGATCTAAACGAATCGGGAATAGACCATTGGGAAGCGATTCAGTAATTAAAGCTTTATGACTCCATTTTGGTTCTTAAAATTCCCTTAAGGTATCAACTAATTAGAAAGATATTAGACAACCCCCCTTTTTCTTTTTCACAAATTTAACAAATAGGAAGTTTCAAATCCAATTTTGATATTATAAAGGATTACCAGATATAACACAAAATTTCTCCACCTATTCCTTCTAGTCAATCCTCTCGGTCTATCATTATGCCTCGAGAAGTAGAAAGAATGTGTAGAGAATTGAATTAGCTTTCCAATGATACCAATTCTACCAAAATCCGACACCCGATCAAGAAGTTATGGCTTTGCAAAGTGGAGTGCGTCGCTTAACAAATCACCTAAGGCTACTGAATGGTTATGCCATAAGTTGTGCGATGCACAACCTAACTTATACCATAAGTTGTGCGACACACAGCCTAGCTTACGCGATAAGTTGTGCGCCGCATATCTTAAGGCCCAAGTGACGAAACACCCTCTTTTTGAGTTATTTTAAGGGCAGAATGGGTATTTCCCACCCCTATATAAGCCTATAACACGGGATTTAGCCCCAATTCAACCAAAATATAGTCACTTCTCTCAAAATTCTCTCAAGAACAAGTTAGGGTTCTCAATTGAGGATTTAAATTCAAGAAAATTCCACCATAAATCTTCGTAAAATCACATACTAAGGTATGCATAGTGTTCATTCATGGATTCCTTTGGTCCATAAAGCCCAAGAATCAAGTTTTAAACTATAGATTATGATATTCATGTTATGGGTTGATTATGTTCATGTGGTTGTTGTTGTATAATTCCCAAATTGGAATCTTTATGTGTTTTTATGAAAATATGTTAGCATATGAGTTGAAAACCATGAATTTTAGTTGGTTATGATATGTTAATTTGAGGATTATGCCATGCCTTAAGTCATGCAACCTAAGTGTTTGAAAAAATGCATAAGAGATTAGAAATTATGTAATATAGCTCAATTGTGATTTATGTGATAGATTCATATTTTACCCTTATGTTCAAATGACTCTCATACTATTGATGTGCAACGTAGATGTTTGTTGGAATGCTCATGATGTTAGATTATGAAATTTTGACATTGAGTATATACATTCCTACCATGTACAAAATCATGATAACCATGTACTTCATGAAATCCCCAACTTATTGTATTATGGATTGTTGATGTTGGTCATGTATTCAAAAATATCATGCCTTGTCAGTTTCCTTCTATCGAGTCCTGGGGGTACTTATACCCGATAATTTAGCTGTGTGCCTAGAGCCAGTGTCGTATTTTCATGATATCCTCAGTCAAGCCATGTTCAGTAGAATTCAGTCAGTCATATGACTCAGGAAAACTCAGTAATCCCAGTAATCTCAGAAAGCTCAGTAATTCTGTTCAGTAGTATTCCTTCAGTCAACGAAACTCAATGAACTCATTCCAGTTCAATTCAGTTAATCATGTTCAGTGTCTATTCATATGGGAGTAAGATTTAGCACCGAGTGAACCCAAGGATGAGGACACACACTAATAATTGAGGGTGTGATCCTTAGAAGTAATCCTTACGTTCCAGAACTATGTAGCCAGCATAGGTTGAGACATCAACACTAACAGATGAGGGTTGATGAGGTGGATAAACACTGTCAGATGGGGGTCTCACCATTCTCTTTTAGAGACACTGCCAGATGAGGGTCACCCACAACTTGTCTTTACCAGTGGCGCGGTATTGACACCTTTCCAATTGGGGTTACAGATTGGATCCCAACTCAACTATAATGCGTTATTTGGGGCATATTGGTTAGATGACTACTTCCCACAGTCTAAATCTCAGTAAAAGAACTCAAATAGTTCTTCAGATTTTAGGACTGTCAGATATAGTCAACTCAGCATAGTACGAAACTCTGCTAGTTCCATCAGAACCTAGACTGTCAGATACAGTCACTCAGTATCAGTTATATCAGTTATCAGTAACTCATGTTATCAGTAATCAGACTCAGTAGTCAGTACCATCATGAATTCAGTTATAGGCACTTATTCATGCATGTATTCTCGCATTCATGTTAAACAGTCAGTTAGCATTTTTTATGCATTTGAACCATTTGCATTCAGCCTACCTCACATGCATACCAGTACATTCAATCGTATTGATGCATTTGTGCTATGGTGTTTTATTCTATACCATAGGTTCAGAAGCACGAGCTCTAGAGCATCAGTAGCATTCCAGTTTTAGCAGTCAGAGTTAGCAGTGAGTCCTCATCCTTCGAGGACATGATCATTACTTTATTTCTTCATTACATTGTTTATTTCAGTAGTTGAAGTTAGTTAGGGACATGTCCCATCAACTTCTTATTCAGATAGTTCAGTTTTAGAGGCTTTTCAGACTATAGTATGTTCAGACAGTTTTGTTTCAGTTTGTTTTGGTATTGATATACCATACTTTTAGATGTTATGTTTTATTAGTTTTGAACCTTATGGTCTTTCAGCCTTTATTTCCACATTTATACAATATATTATGTAGTGTTCAGGTACAGATATCAGTCATGGATTAGCTTGTGGTCCTTCGGGGTCATAAGCACCGTGTGGCATTTTGGGTACCAGATTTAGTGCGTTACAAAAGGTTTTGGAACTCTATAAATAGAAGGTTCCCCTTCTCATACCATAACACAATAGCATCCACAATGTAGTCCTTAAAGAGTTTTGTTTAGGAGGAGATTTTCTCCCAATAGGTTTTAAGTTTTTCTCAATATTATTTTTAATATGTAGGTCGTTTGACCAAATCATATTAATATATATGTTTTTAGTATATTTTTTTTTGTTATCTGAATTATCATTCTATGGTTTGCATGCAAACTTTAAGCCTCCGCATGTCGCTCTCTCAATTTCGAACCCAACATTAAGTTTTATTTTTAAGTCTATAATTTCTTTTGGTTAAATGAATAACTTTGTAGTTGGAAATTTGCTAATTATTTATTAGCTTTCGTATCTTTCATTTTCACAGTGATATTTATGTTTTTATTTCACTTGAAAAAGAAAAAGATGCTCTTAAATGGTGAAAGACTTGTGGAAGTGGATATCGGCAGGAGCTTGGATAATTATGCATTGGTTCCATCTTTCTTTTTATTTTTAATTAATGATTAAAAATATAATAATATGTGTATTGCCTTATTTCTATATCTATATATAATGCCTCTTAAATTCAATTTTTCAGTCTATAGTTCCTTTTGGTTCAAATGAATAATTTATAGTTGAAAATTTACTAATCATTAATTAAGTTTCTTAAAAATTTATATACACAAAAAAGAACCATTTATGTTTTGTTTATTTATTTTTTTTAAAATTTAAAAAAAATAATGTATTTATCTGATTTATTTTTAAAAAAAATTATACACATCAAAAAAAGAAACCTTTATATTTTATTTATTTCTTTTTTTTCTTTCTTTCTAACTTTGAGAAATAGTGTTTTATCTGATTTATTTTTAATCATTATAATTACAAGAATAAATATTTT
>NC_061111.1:146814757-146822257 GCF_002878395.1 Capsicum annuum
TTATCTGATTTATTTTTAATCATTATAATTACAAGAATAAATATTTTTCTCTTCACCTTCTAAAGTAGATGATTACATATTGTTAACATATTTATTCTATGAATTGTACGTCTTTTATTTTGAGAAGCAGTTGAGCCGGTGTAATTATTTTTTTTTTTGTAATTTTTAATTTTATATTCTTTTCATATAAAGATCTATCTATATATTATTTAATAAATTATTTGTATTATTATAACCGCGTCAAGCACGGATAAATTAACTAATTTTATAATATTTTATATTGCTTTGGCCTTTGGGACATAATGGGTACTATGGCGGTAACCTATTCTGTTGGAAGGAATTATGCATAAGTACTCCTATTCATTGTTGTGCATTAGCTGCACTTTACTCCCATCCGTTTGTAAAAGAAACAATGTGCTAATAGTTTTGACTTCATCAATTGGGTGCATTACATGATTTTACTCTAGTGTGTTAAGAAATCTATCTTAGTGGTCCTAGCTCAAGCTCCATTGTTGATCAATGGAACCTTATTGTAGAAGAAACTGCTCAAGAGAGAAAACAGAGAAGATATTTGTCTTATTCAGAAGGAATCCAATGAAACAGTATACAAGCAATGCCTGTTATAGGCCTCTCATCCTCACTCTACACGTGCACTTTATGTGCCTTTCAATAACTAACTAACAGACATAGTGGCCATAGTCTAATTAATAGGTGTAACCACTTAGTGTAGTTTGTTAATATAGTGGTAGTAGAATGTAGCCATATGTTATTTTGTAACTCTCTTTGTAATATTTGTGACTTCTATGATATTGATATTCCATATTTACTACCTCATATTCATTTTTTTATATATATTAAATAGAAGATTTTCTCACCTATAAATAGAAGTGATCTGACATTTTTTTTTTAAGTACAAGAAATATTTAGAATGCATAAAAATTACTAAAAAAGAGAGTTTGGAGCTAGCTTTGAACTCAACTCTTGTCTAGAGTTTGTTGAGTTGTACTTTGTGAGAAATGGTCGATCCTGGAGGAAAAATGTCAAAGAAGATTACTGATGGACTTGTGTAAGCATTTACTCCAGTGGGCTTAAATCTCCTTAAAGAGAGCGAGATATCCGCATCTTAATCAAGGAAAAGAAAACTTTTATTTTCTTCATTTTTTGTATTTTCTTTTATTTTCTTCATTTTTTGTATTTTCAGCTGTAATTTTGATAATATTTCACCAACATTTAGAATGAATATTTTATGCGCTGGCATGGGCGGATTTAGAGTATTATATGGGGGTTCCTAGGAACCCAGTAACTTTCGTACAGTTCTTAAATTTATATTGAAAAAACTAGTAAATATATAAGAATTATAAGTTGGGAATCCATAAATGAAGTGTGTTATTGGTCTAGTAATAAAGAAGGAGCTTGCTAAGGCTTTATTAGGCCTTTTGGTTGTGTGGGTTCAAGCCCCATCACCCAGGTATTTAATTTTTATTTTAAGCAAGGAACCCACTACCTTTAAATTTTAGATCCCACCTCAGTTAAGATTTTTTGGAGTTGAATTAGTTAGGTAAAACAAGTAATTGCAACTCTAATGAAAAAACTGGTCTTCGAATTTTCCCTTCCAATTTTTTAGATTTTATCTTCCTTAATTTATTTTTTTAAAATTGAGCATACTGATATGAATTATATAAAGACTAAGCATACAGAGTCATGCAGTTTCACTTTGCACTAACGATGATATGTTGAGAAGTGCATTACTAGAAATATATTGAGTCTCAAACGTCGAAACATAAGTAAAATGAGAAAATCATATTTTTATGAGCTAATTTTATCATTCAATCATTGAGACTCGTTAGAATTTGATAAGTGGAAGGTTGATCCAATTTGACATGAGCCTTTTATTTTCTAAGTTGGAAAGAGAATAAGATCCACCTTCTATTTTTTTTTTCTTAAACATCAATTGATCATCATTTCATCTCTAATACGAATCCATACGTACATGCTTTTTATTCCAACACACAATAGCAAGTCAAGTCAGAACAATAGACTTAATTCTGCTCAAATCACACTTAAACACAAGTCTCCAATTTTCTATCTTCATCAAACTTGTACTATTTTCCTTCATGCACACAAAAAAATAGTAGTCACTTTTAGACCTAAATTAATGCTAACTTTCCCAACACCCATTACCAAACTATTCCATTTTCTTATTAATAATAATGTGCATCAGCACAAAATAAATGAGTAATGAAAGAAAAAGAAAACCACTAATTAATTCCTTTCTTATGACCCAAAGTGGTAAACGACTTAATTCCACTAAAATAAGGATAAAAAAAAATTGAAAAGATATTTCAGATATTCTCATTCTATTAGCTTTTTAAGTACTCTGACAATTGTGTTGATCATGTTTTTCTCTGGGGAGCTTTGACTTTGGTTTCTGAGTTGTCTATAAATCTTTTAACTTTATAGTTGTCAAACTTTAGAACTAAATAAACACAATTCAACGTTTCAGTAGGTCTGTTACTTAATCATTAATTTCCTACATAAATGCTAGTTCCACTAGATAATGAGTTCATAAAAAATTGAAAATTACTATTCGGTCCATCCCAAAGTATTAATCATGTTTCACTTTTAGATATATATTATATAAATTTTGATTAGTATTTTAAGATATGTTTATTTACCATATTAGTATGAGTAGAAGAAAAATGCCTTCCTGCTACTGTCATATGAAATTTCAATCCCAAATTTCGCCAATATAGTATTATAAAAAGTTCCCTGTAATTTCTTTGCTGTACTTAAAAGAAAAATATTTCCCAGCCCACAGGGGCAGCTCAACTTTGAAGCTAGTAAATTCTTTGTTTTAGGCCCCCCAAAACAGGGCCGGCTAGATCTTAAAGTTGCTGAAGCAATGGTTTGGGATCCAATTTTTTTGGAGTCCCCATTTTTAAGTTAGAAGATAGTTCACAAAGGTAGTATATCACACACAAATTTTAACGATAATATTTATGTGATTCTAAAATATTTTTACCAACTGACAACAAAATGCACGTATGACGCACGAAATACACATAAGATGTACGTACGTCGCACGATATGCACGTACGCCACACAAGGTTCACAAAAAAGTTAATTTTATCAAATATATCTGAAACATTTTACTAAGAATTGACTTTAGGCCACCAAATTTATTGAGCCGCCCTTGCCGGCCCAAAGTTTACTATTCTTCCGAACTTAGTTTACTATGCTTTATACAATTCTATATTTATTGTTATGTATTTGGTTGGAGAAGCTAGCTACTCTTTCCAAACCTTTTTATTACTAGTAGATTTAGCTAACCTACCCTGGAAGGGCTTGGTCGAAATCAAAACTTTTACTAAATTAAAGAGATTTAAAATGTAAAAAAGTAAACATGAAGAAGAACTAAGGAAATTTAAGATCAACTACATATATATATATATCAAAGAGTTGCTCTCTAGTTCTGCCCCAATTTAATGATAAAGGTTTTTTATTCTTAACCAGAATCGAGAGATCATAATTGAGACTTGAAAATGGAGTTCAATTCACAAGGCAATAACTTCTCTTGTGGAATTTTTACATCTAAATTAGTTAGACCAGTGAATTTTCGAATGCTTACAAAAAAAAGTAGGTTTAGCTAGATGAGTTATTAGGAAGTTAGCCATTTTTCATACACTTGGCTCATGCTTGTGTGATGACAAATAACAAGCACAAGGAAAGTAAGAAACCATTATTGTGACAAAATTCTAGTCCCCTTTCCAATATCCTTCTATAGTTGAAATATACCTGAATCTTGATATTGTTGACTTCTCATTTTCTTTACTTCTCAAAATGAACACTTCCTCTAAAAACCATTTTTTTTCCTATCATCTTAATTCCTCTATATATATTGATGATATATACTTCAATTTGAAGTACTACAAGTTCTTTTTCCTTTTGATTTCTTATTTCCTTAAGTTCCAAATAGGAGGGTAAACAAGTCAAAAAAAAAAAAAAATGCTTTTGAGAATCCTCCTTATAGTACTGTTAGCCACTTCATTGTTTTCCACCTCCTGTCAAGGAAAAAAGAAAATTGGAAAACCAAAAAAGCATGGTAATAATGTGAAGAAAAAGCCACATACAAATGCAATTATTGATATACAAGATTTTGGAGCCAAAGGTGATGGACTCTCAGATGATACACAGGTAAATTCTTTTTTTTTTTTTTTTGATAATCTACCTACAAGAGGTATCAAATAATACAGAAATGATTTAGGATATATATATACATATATATATAAAGGTTGTCAAATTAATGTTTATTGTGAAGATTTACCTATACTTACTGTAAGTGATCTGATCTAAGTATTTTTTATATCTTCATACTAAAATAATCTATTCCAAATTTCAGGCATTTATTAAAGCTTGGGATAAAGCATGCAAAGCAGAAAATGGTGTGCTTTTGATTCCAAGGCACAAGATATACTACATTGGACCAATTAAGTTCCATGGTCCTTGTAAGAAAGGACTTAGAATGATGGTGAGTTTAATAGTAATTCACAAGTAACTTAAATAATTTGTATCATTACTCGACTCAGAGTTCGTCAGAAACAACCTCACTACCTGAATATGTTACTGTTATATAATTTGTAATTTTTTTTAATCATTTAGATAAATGGAGAACTCAGAGCTTCAAAAGATTTATCAGATTATAATGAAGACAGAAGACATTGGCTATTATTTCAAAATATGGAAAATTTTGTAGTTGAAGGTGTTGGAAGCATTGATGGCAATGGACATGTATGGTGGATACGATCTTGCAAAGTTGATAAAACAATTGTAAGTTTATAATTTATATCATTTTCTATGCTACTCCATGTATAAAAAAAAAAAGTGTCAATTTTTATGAGTTAAATCAAAGCCATTTTGGCCAACCATCAAGTAATTTTTTGAAAGAACTTTTTTACATTATCAAATCATTATTACTACTTGTTATATGGGCACAACAGCTTAATAGTGTACTATCATTAATTTTCTTTCTTTTATGCAGCCATGCAATACAAAAACACTAACAATCCCAACTGTAAGTACTTTAATTTATAATTTTTATATAGATTATAAAATTCAGAAACCAACATCAGTCCTAATTATATCTATACCTTTTTGACAGGCTATGACATTTTATAATTGTACAAATTTGATAGTGAGAAATTTAGAGTTAAAGAATCCACAGAAAATGCACTTAACAATTACCAAAAGTAAACTTGTTGAAGTTTCAAGATTGAAAATTACAGCACCTGCTGATAGCCCCAACACTGATGGCATTCATGTTTCTGGGACAAAAAATATTGATATCCACCATTCTTATATTGGAACAGGTAAATTTTTTTAATTAAAATAATTACATTAATTAATTCCTCAAGGAAAAAATTGTTTAACTTTTATTTTTTTTATTTAAATTAGGTGATGATTGCATCTCTATAGTAAGTGGTTCCACTAATGTTAGAGCAAGATATATACATTGTGGACCTGGTCATGGAATCAGGTAATTAACTATGCAATATATAAATATTTTTTAATCCATTTACTTTAATTCTTTTGTTATGAAATACTACTAAAATATTTTACTACTTTTTTTTTTTTTTGAATAGTATTGGAAGTTTGGGGAAAAATAAAGAGGAGGATACTGTTTCAAATATTTATGTACATGATGCCACCTTGAGGGGAACAACTAATGGATTAAGAATAAAATCCTGGCAGGTAATTAATATGATATGGTTTCCCACTAATTACAAATTTACAATAATAATTCAGTTAGTTTCATGTATTTTGAGTTTCTAACAATTTTTCACCACTCATTTAGCAAATTAATTAGTACCTAGCTAGAAACTAAAACTGTAATTTTGTTTAGTTTTGTTGAAAAACTGATAAATAACGTTTCTTACACCCCACTTTATCTTAGTTTTTATTTTATTCCTTTTTTTTCTTGAAGACGTAAAATAAATTTATCATTGATTTTATAGTTGCATTCTTGTGTTTATTGATTGTTCAACATTTTTTCCTATGGTTGAGAAAAAAATATTGATTGAAAAATTAGTACTGTAGTACAATTGTGGGTGTGTTTGGTATGATATGAAGTATTTTTTTCTGAAATGTTTTTCATTGAAAAATAAGTAATTTTCTAACCTACTTTTGATTTGATAAGTAAACAGAAATATAATTGTGACAAATTAACTAACTTTTGAGGGTGGGGGGTTTTGTGGGATATTGTGTAAAAACTATAGTAGTTGGAAATGAAATGAGAGAGTTTCAGAAAATGTCTTTCCTTCTCCGCATAGGGAAAATATTTTATAAAACTATTTAAGCCAATTAAATATGAAAATTAAAAAAAAAATTAAAAATATTTTTTCTCGATCCCTACCAAACACACCTTATATTTCGAGAAATTTGGATACATGCAACATGTTATTCTCTATAACAACATTAGTATTAGGTATGGAGTTTCATTTCAATAATTCACTATGTTTTTATTGATCATAATATAACATGGTTTTACTTTTAAATTGTGAAATTTTAATAGGGAGGACGTGGATATGCAAAAGATATTCTTTTTCAAGATATTGATATGGTGAATGTGACCAACCCCATAATCATAGATCAATTTTACTGTGACCAAGATAAACCATGCAAAGAGCAGGTAATTATATTTATTCATTCATTAGACTAATACTCTATCAACAACACCTTTACAAAATTTAGACGAATCTTATTTATAATTATAATTATTTTGGAAAGAATTTTAATATTTTATTTTATTTTTTTCAGAAAGAAGCAGTGCAAGTGAGTAATATAATGTACAAAAATATTAAGGGAACAAGTTCTACGCCAACTGCAATTAAATTAAAATGCAGTAAAACTGTTCCATGCAAAGGGATACAAATGGAAAATGTGAATATACGTCACCAAGGAGGTTCAACTGTCAAAGCTTTATGTGCAAATGTTAAATACACAGCAAAGGGAGTGTTATTCCCAAAATGCCCTTCCGAACGCCCGTGGTCATTTTTGTGGAATTAATTAATACAATTTTTATTTTTATTTTTCCCTTTCTCCTTTGTACATGCCACTTTATGAATGCTCTTGAGATAGTCATAGTTATTGGCATTTATCCAACAGAAAATTAGTTCTATTATATAAGGGAGTAGGAGGAAATCATACATAAAGGAAGTGCAATTATACAGTCATGTTTGGATAGGAATTACAAGTGCTATTGTATTATGTATTTCTCAATGTAAGTTAGTGTTGTGAAAGTTTCTTTTTCCCTATAATAATATATATTCTAGTTATTGAGTAACTTCTAATTATGTCTCTTTCTGATTATTTTTTGCTTGAGTAAGATAGAGAGCTGCTCCAGTGCGGAGGTGTGAGACACTAGCTTTGGATGGTTTTAGGTGGGGTAGAGGTAGACCGAAGAAATATTGGAGGGAGGTGATTAGGTATGATATGGAGCAATTG
>NC_061111.1:146827257-146899645 GCF_002878395.1 Capsicum annuum
AAAAAAAGAAATGCAAATGGCAATGTGAACCTGGCGCCGGGTTATACTACGAAGAGGTGCACCATATACAGCGCTGTCAACAAGTCCTAGAATCTGCCATGGACTGTCAAAAGCATGAATTGTCTTAAAATGTCAAGAAAATTAGACGTCAAGCTTAACAGTTAGAGCTTCAAAACATATGATGGGGTTTGTCATCATGCATTATTGAACCAAAAACTAGAATTAGAGTCACAATACAGACATACTGAACCAGCAAATCACCAATCAATTACGTGCACAAGATCCTCACTTTATCACGTGATGTCCACTACTCAATTACTGTTACTTGATTTTTTTATTTTGCATATTCCCCTGAAGAGGTCAAAAGGTTGCTGCTCTTCTTTCCCTCAAATAATCCTACAAATATCAAAAGCTTCTACTTACCAAAAATCCATCTTTCCGATGGATCCATACAGACAAGTTTATCCAGACAGAATAGCTTAAAACAATAAATTTGAAGTTCACAAATTATTCACAATTCACGTGTTGGCACATATTGGCAATACCAACCAAGAAGAGAAACCCGTGGGCATCGTCTTTCAAGTTCTCTACAGACAATTTTATTTTTCGATTTATTGGTTAGCTCAAACTTGGAAAATCTACTAGGACATTCTTCTCAAAAAAATCCAAAAAGGCATCACAGGAGAATATGACAAACCTATAGAATCCATAGAACATCTATATTGGGATGTAATACTCAAGTGTCTAGTAGATTTTTCTTTAAAAACAAAAAAACTAGTAGTAAAGTGTAAAACAAATATATAGACATCTAGGAGAAGAGACGATACGAATATGTAGACATTTATCAAACTAACAAAGTCAAAACACTGAAACGGCTACAGCTATTGACACTTTCCGTACTTTCCGTAAGCTGCCCGTCCCAGCATAACCCCATGAGCTCCTTCAGTACGTGCCGCATTGACCTACAAATGCAACAACCAGCAAAGGGGTTAGGTACTATGAGAGTGCAGCGTTAAAATAGAATATGATTAACCACAGAAAGATTAGCAAATGGAGAAGAAATCCTATGTTCAAGTACGAAGTTTGACAAAGCTTACACAATCAATGAGGTAGAAAGACTAGAAGCTATTTACTTTTAAGTTCTCAGAGAAACTTCCCAGCGGCCAGGCCTAAATTGGCAGATGATTGGACCCTGAATTGATAGGGACATATTATCTAGATTTTTGTCGACTAGAAAGAGCATATAAATGCATCTTTTTTCTTTTCTTTATTTGACATGTTATTTTTCACATAAAGAAGTTTATCAACGGGATATCATAGCCTTCTCAAGATCATGATTCATGGAAATATTATTTTAAGAAGGATTCTGTCAAGACCAATCCATCCTTATGCAACCTATTAGCCCAAAATAAAGGAAAAAATCCTGACTCAGTAAAGTAATAATAGTGGAAAACAAATTTTTTTTGGAAATCTGATTTTATCATTTTAACAATGTTTTCACAAATTAGTACATGTTAACTCCATATAGGTTTGAGATACTTACCTCTTCAATAGAAGTTATACCTCCATTTATCGTGAACTGCAGACCAGGGAAATCGCGCAAAAGGGCATAGTAGTACTCATACCTGTCAATGGCCAACTTAGCTAGTCATTATGAGCATTTATTAAGATCTTTTTTATCAGTGTCAAGGAACAATAATCGAGATATAAAGACAGGCATGTCATAGTTCAATCTCATGGTTACAAATACATCAGAAAATGATTAACAGAGATATATAGTAGGCATTTGGCCATGTTTCATTGTGAAATAGAACAAAACAGTTTTTGTTTTCAAAGTGAAAAATAATGTTTGGAAATTGGAGTTGTGTTTGGCCATGAAACAAATTACACTTGTTTCTGCATTTTTGTGGGTAATTCGGAGTGAACAATTTTTTGTTGTTTTTGGAATTTTTGAAAATTCATGAAAAAGGTGAGAAAAAAAAGTATAAACGAATTTTTTTCGAAGTTTTATGGCCAAACGTGTTTTTTCAGAGTCAACTCTGAAAAAGAAAAAGAAAATTTTCATGGCCAACGAGCCCATAATTTCACGTGTTCCCTAATCATAGATCCTTGCTAAATTGACAAGAGGGAGTTGCTCAGATGGTAAGCAACCCTCACTTCCAACCCATAGGTTGTGAGTTTGAGTCACCAAGGGAGTAAAAGGGGGGAGCTCCTAGGGAAGGTTAAAAAAAAAAAGGAAAAAGAAAATGATCCTTGCTAGATTATTAAGCTACTACAACAGCGTACTTGAGTGGGGGAATTTTTCTATTATCTTTTGGGCTGATTCCATTCAGTAATGCCTTCCGAGAATGTATAATAAAATGCTGAGTTGGCGACTGAGAAGAAACCTCATAAATGAAATCACCTGTACACATGAAAGCGAAGGTCAATATTTTCTAATTGATGAAGACGATAGCAGTACTATTTACCACCCAAACTGGTGGAACTAACCCATGTTAACTGTTAGGATAAGACTCATTGGGAAGGTCAATAAGTTAACAGAAAACACTTTCAACATTCTTCTTTTTTTCTCTCGTTTTTTTCCTATTAATAACTGTGTTTTGACTTTTGTTAAACATGAGGCAGAACCAAGCACTCATCTTAGCTAGCCATACAAAACATAAGAAATACCCTAAACAACAGCAGTAGACAAATATGCGTGAGATTCATGCTACACAATTTACCAGGCTAAACTAGTTGAAAAAGCTTTATGTGGAACTTTTTAGGATTAGGCCACTACACATTACCCTACAGGACTACATAGCATCTACTAAACATAAGCCCTTGCAGAGACAAAGAACCAACACTTTTTCTCTTAAATTATGATCTTTTTCTTATGTGTGTGATGACACATTTAATTTTAGATCCAGCATGGGAAGAGAATGGCTAAGTAACTTGTGTCAACGAGTATGCAAGTACAGAGGTGCTTCCCCTTCAGTCTCCACAAACCTACTAATACCTTATGCTACAAGGGAACAAAAAGACCAAGTGAAATATAGCCGCCTGAAGTGTAACATGGCCTCTGCTCCGGCTTACGTGATCATGCAATTTGCTTTTAGTTCATAGTTACAAGTTATTGTCAGCTTTCTAAGATCTACTCCAATGTCCAAGCAGCTACAAAGGCAGCAAAGGACTGTTTGAAAGTTGGAAGTATATATCAGACAAACAAAAGGAGCTAAATTTTGATGATTTTCTTGAAGCAAGGTTGGAGCATAAAACAAACATGCTGGAGTCTTAACCCACACGAGAAAGGAACAACAAGTGAAAATCAAAATATTAAGAATTGAAGAAATTTTCGATTCACGTGTCCTGTGAATGAGTGAAAATTTGAAGAGCTTACATAGTTCATTGTATGAGTCATGGTCATCAACTCCAATTCGGCATTTGACGCTCACAGGAACATTTGTATTAGCAGCAATTACGGACATGGCTTCAGCAACAAGCTTTCCTTGTAGAAGTTATTCATATATCAGAGGAACTCTACAGATAATAGTGCATTTGATCTATCAAGCATACAAATCTGAACCTTTGGATCAAGCATGAGGCGCACACCAAAACACCCATGTCCAGCTACTTTGGGGCTAGGACATCCGCAGCTGTTAGATAATAGAGAAAAAATATCAGTTATGGGTATGAATAAAAACCTAGGCACTTATATCATAAATAGGAAAAGCAGAACGAACTTCAAATTAATTTCATCATAGCCATAAGGAGTTGCCAGTTGTGTCGCTTTGGCCAAGTTCTCCAATTTATTTCCCCCAATTTGAAGCACTATGGGATGTTGCTCAGGGCCATATGCCAAGAATCTATCCTGGTACATTTGAAAAATCACATAAATGTCAGATCTCGCTGGCTGATAGATACAGAAGCATTAGTCAGTGACAAGCTGCTCTTAAAGGTCCAAGCGGCAAGCGTAATAACCTATCAGTACAAGAAAATCCTTTTGGAGATCAACCTAGGTTACCGTAATATCTCATCTAGGTGTCCTTATTTCCCACGTATTTTACACCAATGAACAAAAGATTCTTTTTCTATGGGATCGTCTAACAGGGACAAGGGTCCTAATTTAGGAGAAGGCAAATAACCAACCAACTTGGCTCACTTGAACCTCAAAAGACAACCTAAAAATAATATTTGTAGTAATTGTAAAGATAACATTCCAATTCATCGATTTAGTCAATAGAATACAATGTTGCCAGGCACCATCCACAAAAGTGTTGATTGTAAGCTTCTCTGTAGATGGTCTGTTTACATCATGTAAAAAAGTTATGTACCCACAGAGACATATATTCACTATTTACTTTTATCATGAAAATTGGGTTGGTAGCCAGAGGATCAAGATTACAAAAAGCATCTTTTGACTACTTCACTACCTCTAGCCTTAAAACAAATGGATAAAATAAAATTATTGGAGACTGATTTATGCACATCTAGAGAAAAATCTAACATGTACACTTGAGTTAAATTAAATGTAGACTAGTCGAACTGTAACTGTGAGCCTTCACTTACTATAGCACGGTCCCAATTACTGTAGCTTACCAAATGCTAACTGATACAGAAAGATTGCAACAATGTGCATATTTTCTTCTTTTAAAAAATGTTTTTATGAGATATTACTTGATTTTAAATCAACCTGATTTTCATGACCCAACCACTAGAGCCAGAGCCCCTGGGGCTGCAACAGCGCACGCCTTCGGAAGGATATTTGGAAGAATGGTAAATGTGTTATGGCCCCTAGCTCTGGATAGAGTCGCTGGACGACTAACTTGGAAGTCAGACCTAACGTTATGGTCTAAGCCCTTGTTTCTGTTTCGTGACTAACCTATGATTGCTAAATTTTGTAGTTCATTCAGGGAACTGCAGACCTAGGAACTTGTTTGAGAAAGTTCCGACTCTCCTGATAAAATCCAACTTGTTTTTATTAATAACGTCAACTCTCTTAAATAGAGGTTTACAGTAGGAAAGAGTCCTAATAAACTAGAAATAGAAAAAGCCCTATAAAACTGAATTAACAAGAGTTCTAATCTACTAAGGGAAGTTCTATTCTACTAACAAAATAATTCAAAAAATAAACATCATCAATCCTATTAATCCTATTACTTCTTGCGTCTGGAATATTGTTTCCCGACAAAAGCATCAATAACATTATCCCCTTCCCGGAGAAAAAGCTTGTCCTCAAGCTTGAAGTCTGGAAAGGCTAATTTGAAATGATGCATGGAGTCCTCAACAGATTGGCCACACCACTCCACCAGAATTTCCCAATTACCACAATTCAGACGCGATTTGAGCACAGAGCAAGGGGTGGGAACAACACATCCTTCTTCAACTGGTGGAAGAGTAGGTGGAGTTGTAGGTACCTCACCCTTGAATGGCTTACGAAGTGACACATGAAACACATCATGAAGTTTGCAACCTGTAGGTAAACCAAGTTGATAAGCAACAGACCCAATGCACTTCAAGACTGCAAAAGGACCATAATATTTTGGTGCAAGCTTATGATGGACGCGACTAGCCAAAGTTTATTGGCGATATGGATGTAGACGTAACCAGACATAAGATCCTAGAGAAAACTCCACATCACGATGTCCCTTATCATAAACTATTTTCATCTTGTGTTGCGCCTGTTGGAGCTTAGCTCGAAAATCCTGTAAGGCAACATCTCGATCAATTAATACTCGGTCTACAACATCAACTCAAGATGAACCAGCCATGTAGGATTGCAACCGAGGAGGCTCACGACCATAAACAACTTGAAATGGGGATGCGTGAAGTGCTGAATGGTAAGAAGTGTTGTAGCAAAATTCAGCCCAGGGAATCCAATTCTATCCATTTCGTAGGACGATCACCTACCAAGCATCGAAATACATCTCTATTGTGCGATTAACAACCTCAGTTTGACCGCCTGATTCTGGATGATAAGCGGATGAAAAGTTTAATTTAGTCCCATATAAACGAAACAATTCTTTCTAGAAGGTACTAGTGAAGAGAGCATCTCGATCACTGACAATTGATTCTCGTATCCCATGTAAACGAACAATATTCTCAAAGAAAATCCTTGCTATAGAAGACGCATTATATGGATAAGCAAGGAGGCTAAAATGTGCATACTTAGAGAATCTGTCCACAACCACCAATAACACTGTTTTACCACCTGATTTTGGCAGGCCATCTATAAAATCCATTGAGATATCCGACCAAATTTGATTAGGCAGCTGTAAAGGTTGTAACAGTCCCGCGGGACTCAAATTGACAGCCTTATTACGCTGGCAAACTGAACAGGCAGCAACATAATCCTTGATAGTTGTCTTCATAGCTGGCCAATAAAAATCCTTGTGAATACGTAGCATGGTCTTCTGAACGCCTTCATGGGTGCTATCATGAATCCCGGACAAGACAAAATTTACCAATGGTGAGTTGGGCAAGAGATAGACCCTATTTTTGAAGAACAACAACCCATCCCGAAACACCCAATCGCTATTCATCTCTCCCTATCCAATTTTAGCTCGAAGTTCCTGAAGAATTGGTTACTGCTTGATCTCTTCCCGGACTTTCTCGAATATCAAAACTTCCGACTGAGAAATAGCAAATAACATATCTCCAATCTCTTCTCGTTGTGATAATGTATCTACTGCAGTATTCAATCTCCCAGCCTTGTATTCCGCCCGAAAATTGAACCCCATCAGCTTGCTAAGCCAACTTTGCTGAGAAGAAGTAGTAAGACGTTGATCTAGCAGGTATTTAAGACTGTAATGATCTGTTCGAATTAGAACGGCTTGACCCAAGAGATAAGGCCTCCAATGTTGAACTGCCTTTGTCAAACCTATCAATTCACGTTCATAAGCTGGAAGTTTCAAGTGTTGGTCAGCTAGCTTACAACTAAAAAAAGCAATGGGGTGTCCTTGTTGTTGAAGGATTGCACCTATTCCAACACCCGACGCATCACACTCAACAACAAATTCTTCTTTAAAGTTTGGTAACTATAACACTGGGGCAACAACTAATGCCTTTTTAAGAGTTTCGAAAGAAGCAAGTGCATCGTCATTCCACTTAAAAGCATGTCGCTTAAGCATACTTGTTGAGGGGGCAACAATCAAACCGTAATTCTTGATGAACTTACGATAATATTCTGTCAAGCCTAAGAATCCCCGCAACGCTGTTGTTGATTGTGGTTGAGGCCAGTCCATTACAGCCACAATTTTGCTAGCATCAGCTGACACCCCTATGTTGGAGACCGTGTGGCCCAAATAAGCTACTTGATTTTCGCCAAAGGAACATTTGGATTTTTTTAAATAGAGGCGATGAGCTTGCAACAACTCAAATACGAGTCGGATGTGTGTCAGATGATCCTTCAAACTCTTGCTATACACAAGGATGTTATCAAAAAATACAAGTACAAATTGACGTAGGTACCTTCGGAATACCTCATTCATCAATGCTTGAAAGGTAGAGCATTAGTCAACCTGAACGGCATGACAAGGAACTCAAAATGACCATGATGTGTTCCAAAAGCCGTCTTCTCAACATCTGCAGAGTCTATGCGGACTTGATGATAACTCGAGCGAAGATCAAGCTAGGTGAAAAATTGTGTGCCATGCAATTCTTCAAGTAATTCCTCCACCACTGGAATTGGGAATTTGTCCTTTACTGTTTTGGCATTTAGCTCCATATAATCCACACAAAAACGCCATGTTTCATCATGTTTCCGGACCAGCAGTACAGGTGATGAAAATGGGGAACGATTGGATCTAATAATGCCTTGCTGGAGCATTTGATCACACTGTTTCTCAATCTCATCTTTCTGAAAATAAGGGTATCAATAGGGATGAACTACCATCGGATCAGTTCCCGGCAGTAAATATATGCGATGATCACAAAAACGCATAGGAGGCAGACCTGTAGGTTCTTGGAAAGCTCATCAAATTCGGCTAATACTTTCTCGAGCTCACCTTGCTTAGAATCTTACCAAAGATATACGTGTGGTTGAAATAATTATTGTTGTCCATGTAGAATGATCTGCTTCCCTTTTACTTGAAAGTTCATGGTTAATAACGCAAAATCCCATAGAATAGGGCCGAGTGTTTGTAACCACTTGATACCTAGAAGAATGTCAAAAGCATCCAAAGGAATCACATATAAATCCACATTAAAGAAATGATTAGCTACAAAAAATTGCACCGCCATGCAAATGCCCAAACTGAAAATTTTCTCTCCATTTGCCACTGATACATAGAGATTTCTTCGACATTGGATAGGCAAATCTAAACGTTGGGCAGCCGTAGAGCTAATAAAATTATGTGTACTACCTGAATCAACTAAGCTAAGCAACAACTTCTTATCAATTACAACCTGCAACTGCATAGTATCTGCATGTTGTTTGCCTGTGATAGCATGGAGTGAGATGGAAGGCTCTCCACTATTCGTTGGTACATCTTCAGATTCCAACTTCTTATCAATTGCAGCATGCAACTGCATATTATCTGCAAGTTGTTTGTTTGTGATGGCATGGAGTGAGATAGAAGGCTCTCCATTATCTGTTGATACATCTTCAAATTCTACATCCTCTATTTCGAGCCAAAATAACTTTTTGCACCAATGTCCTTGAACATAAGGATCATCACAGGTGTAGCACAACCCCTTTGCTCGTTGGGCAGCCATCTCGACACGAGTCAACCTTTTCACAAAAGGATTAGTAGCAGTTACCTTAGCCCCCGGAGGTACTGCTGCAGCGGCAGTCCTTGAGGTTGAATTATAGCCCCTCTGTGTGCTAGAAAAAATTTGTATCTTCTTCTCAAATGCTCTCGCCAAACTCATTGCTTGTACTAGGTTAGATAGGTTCTGTAATTCAACATTGAGACGAATCAAATCAACTAAACCTACTGTAAACATATCTACTTGTTGGTCTACACGTACAGATAATGCACGAGCCAACATCCTTTGGAAGTCCCTCTGATAATCTTCAACAGAACCGGTTTGTTTCAAGTTGATGAATTCCCCTAATGGATTGCTTTTCATTGGTGGGCCAAAGCGAAGAGTACAATATTCTTTGAAGACACCCCATGTTAAGTTTGGTTCCTCCAGTTCTAGCTGATAAACCCACAATTGTGCCCCCCCTACCATGTGAAAAGAAGCTATGCCTACCTTTTCTTGGTTGGCGGTACACTGGTTAGCGAAAAATTTCTCACAACGATGAAGCCAAATAAGAGGATCTTCACGTCCATCATAAGTAGGAAAGTCTAATTTAGTGTATCTGGGAACTATACCTCTTCTTGCATTGTTGTCATCAGTGCCAAGGTGGTTGTTGTTGTTTCTTCCTCCTAGACGCACATCCAGTTGTTCGCTTGTGTTACTGGTTCGTTGGACAGAAGCAACACTATTGTCTCCAACTTCAACTACCTTTGCACGTGCCGTGGTGTGGATTAAGGCTTCAATTTGTTGCGATAGTTGCTGGAATTTGGCGTCCATCCTTGCTTCCGAAGCTGCTACTTTTGCATCAGTCTGAGTTTGGGCTTCCAGTAACAGACTTTGCAGCCTTGCTTCTACAGTACTTTCGTCCATGGTGACAAGCTCTGATACCAAATTGTTATGGCCCCTAGTTCTGGATCGATTCGCTGGACGACTAACTTGGAAGTCAGACCTAATGTTATGGTCTAAGCCCTTGTTTTTGTTTCGTGACTTACCTATGATTGCTGAATTTTGCAGTTTATTTAGGGAACTGCAGACCTAGGAACTTGTTTGAGAAAGTTCCGACTCTCCTAATAAAATCCAACTTGTTTTTATTAATAATGTCAACTCTCTTAATGTCAACTCTCTTAAATAGAGGTTTACAGTAGCAAAGAGTCCTAATAAACTAGAAATAGAAAAAGCCCTATAAAACTGAATTAACAAGAGTTCTAATCCACTAAGGGAAGTTCTATTCTACTAACAAAATAATTCAAAAAATAAACATCATTATCAGTCATATTAATCCTATTACTTCTTGCGTCTGGAATATTGTTTCCTAACAAAAGCATCAATAACAAAATGTTCTTCTCTTTCTCAGTTTTTTTGTTCTCTTTCTCATAAGAAAAAAGGATTAGCTCACATAATTCTCTTCTTTTTTCTTTGTTCTAGTTAAGAACAAGAAGTCCTGAGCCGGGAGTCTATCGGAAACAGCCTTGCTACCTCTCCGGAGGTAGTGGTATGGACTGTGTACATTTTACCCTCCCAGACCCCACTATGTGGGATACACTGGGTCTGTTGTTGTTGTGGGATACACTGGGTCTGTTGTTGTTGTTGTTGTTATAGTTAAGAATAAGAAACCACAAAGTACTTTATAGTTGATTAGAGAAGCACTAGAGTCTCAGTCCAAAGAGCAGAACTTTACCAAATTGCCAGTCTGGTAGACAATTGTTTCGGCAGCAAGCATTTCTGTGTAGAGCCATGCCTTTTTTGAGATAAGACGGGCCAAAGTTCTGTAATGATTATCGGTCCATTCCATCATGGGGGCAACACTGTTTAAATATAAGGTTGAAAAAATATTAGGAAGCTTCTTTTTGCTAATAAAGGTGTGTCCATAACGAAGAATGACATAAAATGTTTTTCAATATTCCAAAATGGCTCTAGGAAAATAATTTCTTTAAAATGAGAAAATGACTTTCCCAAAGAAGTAGGGGAAACAAGTTCTATAAGTGACATTCCACATTGACAGTGTCCTTTGCACAACCCATCTTCACCCTACCCCATAGCCCCGATCCCCACCAACCCGACACCCCCACCCCACCCTCACCTCCAATAGTACGTGTCTAGATAATATATAAAAAATATACTTTTAGAATAATATTTTCTTGGCTAAGTACATAGCTGCCCCTTAAACTTGTCAGGATATTCCATTTAGACACCCGATATAATCTATAATCCAATTTAACACCTTAACTCTGAATAAATGTTCCACTTAGAAACTTATGTTTTAAATGTTGGAGAAACTTTTGAATGTATTTTCATTCGTTTATTAGATTATTAAGTCATTGGCTTGGGAGAGTAGGGCATGTGGAGGTGGGGGAGGGGGGAAGGAGGGGGAGGAGGAGGGGACGTGGATAATATGTGGGAGAGGGGGACTAAGAAGGTGGATTATGCAAAGTTGGTGGAGAGTAAGGATGAGTAAGGATGATACAAGTTAGCTAGGAAGGAGGCTAAGTTAATAGTAACAGCGGCTAAAAGAACAGCTTTTGATAGCTTGTATGCAGAATTAGAGAAGAAATGAGGTGAAACGAAGTTGTATAGGCTTGCCAAGGCTAAGGAGCGATGGGCCCATGACCTTGACCATGTGAAGTGCATAAGGGGAGGACAACAGAGTATTGGTGGAGGATGTCCTCATCAGGAGAGGGTGGCAGTCTTATTTTCATAAACTCTTGAATGACGTGCTGGATGCATAGACTTACTAGGGAAGATACTAGAAATGAAACTATTCGAGGAAGGCGGGAGTGGCTTTGGTGGAAGACAAGATGTGAAAAGTGAGATTGAGATGGTTTGGGCATGTGATGAGCAGGGGCATGGATGCCCCAGTTCGGAGCTGTGAGAAGTTGCTTATGGATGGTTTTAGGCAGGGTAGAGGTAGGAAGAAGAAGTATTGGTAGGAAGTGATTGACATCGACATGGGGCAGTTACAACTTACTGAGGACATGAGCCTCTATATAGGAAGATGTGGAGGTCGCACATTAGGGTAGAGGGTTAATAGGTTGGAGGGAGTCCTTGCTAGTAAATAAGGTTGTTTAGTTGTAGTCATGTCAGAAGACGTAGTGCTATGCATGTGTCTTGTAATTTCTTGTTTCGAATAAATAGTTTATAGTATAATCCGTTTCTATTTTTCTCTACTGGTGTGTTATTCAATCTTGTTTTTATTCTCATTACGGCTTTTTATACTTTTTTTGTGCTAAGTCGGGAGGCCCATCGAAAACAACCTCTCTAATTCATCTAAAGTAGTGGTATGTTCTACATACACTCTACCCTCCCTAGACTCCACTTTGTGGGAATACACTGGATATGTTGTTGTAAGGAAAGTATGTACCATTAAAGGAAATGACATATTCTATGTGTACAACTTAACTATATAGACGAATGAGAATAAATACAAAAGAAAATTAAAAAAAAAAAAAAAAACTGAACTGAAATTGTCTAATTGAAACACTGTATTAGGAGCTGGAGGTGTTCAATTGAAACACGAGTTAGTTGTCAAGATGGACAAGTTTAAGGAGTTGATTATGTATTAGGCCTATCTTCTTATTTATTTTTTTCCATTATTAGAGAGCTTATTAGCTTTGTAAAAGAGAGATTTTTAAAAATAAGAGTTAAAAAAGTATATGGAGGCACCTGAACCAAGGAGGAGGATAGCGGTCTGCAGCCATTGGAGAAGTAGAGTGGATTTTGGAGTTTTGATGATAAGCACAACATGATGTCCTTGAACTTCCATAAGACAAGTTTGATGGGAACCTGGCACGGTTTTTGAGGATAACAAAATGAAAAGGAGTTAAAGAAGCAATAAAACAAGATTTCATTTTCCCTCAAAACTCCACCTCACTTTTATGTACTACTACTACTACTATCCATTGATGAACGGAAATTTGGGAGAGGACACGCGATATATATACCATACCAAACAGTGGCGCTTTCCACAAATAATTGGGCTTGGGTCGGGTACTTTTATTGGGCTTGGGTTGGGTTACTAGTTGTAACAGACGCACATTTGCTAACTCTATTTGTGTGTGTGTTCTCTACTTCTTCATTTGATAATTATGAAGAAAGCCGTTAAGTTCTTTTTAGTGAAAATTATTATCTAAAATATAAGTTATTTAGGAATAAAATAAAAAGGCTAAATGAGCACTTATTTGAGAACGGAGAGAGTAGTATTAGGAGATGCTTCCTTAATTGTGTCATTACTGACTTCTAACAGGGATTTGGTTCCTGAATATTGGATTAACCTACTTTGCGTCTTGTTTAATGGTAAATCATTATGTTCCAAGACACAGCTAGGTATCGATGAAAAGTGGCCAAAAATAAAACATGATCCATTAGCAAAACTTTTTGTAATTTCTTCTCCTCTTGGGTGAATTTTATTATGGGGAAATCTGACCCCTAAGTCAATCAAGTGAGTCTTAAAAGAGTTTTTAAAGCTGGAGGCGTAAGGCAAGGTATTTTATCTGATACAAGATGAGATGTAAATTTCATAAATTCTTTAATTTTTAATATTTACAAATTAATATAATTAGAAATAAATATTTTTTTAAATAGATATATGACTAGGGGTGGGCATAAAATATCAAAAACCGAATTACCGAATCGAATCGAAAAATTTGGTAATTGGTATTCGGTAATTTGGTATTTGGGAGTAAAATTTTAAAATTACGGTATTTGGGTTCGGGATTGGTAAAAATTATTACTACCGTTTGGTATTTGGTATTTTCCGAAATTCTAATTATAGTTAAGTGACTCATAGGCCACATACCTAGTCCACACTCCAAAGGTCACATGCTTGTGTGAATATTGCCCAAGCAAACTTTGAACTGTTAAACACAGTCATAAAGTAGACTTTTAACTTTACACAACAGACTTCCTTGCAACCAATATATGACAACTTTTGAAGAAAATATCACGCCAAGACTGAAAATCGGGGCGTGGAAGGGAACAACAAAAAAAGAAGTCTTCATGATATGATACATAACACCATTGATGGTTGCACTTGCCCAACTCTAATGTTCCTAACGTAGGTCGGAATATAGATTTAACCAAGGGTACTTGGTCAAGCTTTGTTAATCCTTGTGTTCATATGTCAACCGCGGATAGAAGCAAAACTCAGCATTTGGCAAACAACATAACATATGTTACTCTCCATTACATTTATAAAAAGTAATATTATGACTTTACATCACATTTACATCCAGTTCGTGTTGCATCCAGTTTGATGTAAATGTTATTCGTGTTACATCCAGTTCTCCCCTTCTTGGAGCTGGATCAAACTACAATAACATAGGTTTTAAGATGTTTCATTAATTGACTCACACGTATCAACGTGTAACAAGATCAAATAAAATTGATTTTTTCTGGTGTAAAACTATGTATTCAGAGGTGTCAAACTACCAAACAAAATTGAATTTTTCTAAAAACGTTGGTTGGAAATCACCACTATTATCACCAAATAGGATCACTACAAGCATGTCCAACTTTAAAATGGTAATACCGAATTCCGTACCGAACCAAAATTTAATTTACCGATTATCGAATTACCGAAGTTTAATAGTATGGTATTTGGTATCTACTTTCAATTACCGATTATCGAATTACCGAACCCAAATTATGAAAATACCGAACCGAATACCGAATGCCCACCTCTAGATATATCACTCAAAAAGGTAAAACGATAACAAAATTATAAAAAAGTAAATGAAATATATATCTAAAACTGTTTCAGCAAAATAAAAACAACCAAAGCAACATAATACAATTAATATATAAACTCAACTTTCATATGATAAACTATTATATATCCTCAAAAACACAAGTTTGTATAAAAAAAAAAAGTACATATTTACTCAACCCCACCTTTCCGCTATTCGGTCAATATATTTACTCACCTATTTGTTATATATTGTATTTTAGAAGAGAGCCAAAAAAAAAGTAAATAACTTAAAAATTTGTAACTATGCGACTTCAGAAAGAACTAAAAGAAAGGAGCCAGGAAGAAGAAATATATCCAGTGGCCGGTACCTCTTGAATAGTGGAGTTGTTGACACCTTCCGACAAATACGTTTGAAAGTGTGATTTTTAAATTTTCTTTTACTTTTGATTTGAGTATTTACGTATTCACCCATCATATATTTCATTATTAAGTTAAATTAGAAATTTAATAGGAAACAATCATTTTACGTTGTAGGCTTTTCTAGGCTTATGCCTAATATGCGTTGTACGCTTTTCTAGGCTTATGCCTAATATGCGCCTCACGCCTTAAATTCTGGGCGCGTTCATCTTTCAATACTTTTTCCTTCCTACAACGCCTCAGAGCGTTTTTAACTATGCCTCACCCCGAGGCGAGCTCGGTGACTGCCTTTTAAAACACTGTTAGTAAGCTTCCATAGAGTTTGTAGTTTCAATTTTAAAAGTTGATGTCCTATCTATTGATTTTCCATACTGCGTTTGACGATTACTGAGAACCTGCGAAAAGTGTAACAACAAGATGTAGTGTAACAAGAAGACGTATCATCTTCCGACCAAATAGGGACAACTTTCGAGGTTGGCAAGATGTGGTATTATGTAATGATATAAATTTCACCAATGCAAGTCTCAGAATCCACCTGTGAGATTACATTGAGAATCCACTTGTGAGATTAAATCGAGTAAGTTCTTGTATATCTGTAAGCACTTGAGAATGTTGGAGCTCTTTATTGTAGAGTCGGATCAAAATTTGACACTTAATTGCTACAGTTACTACACTCTTTTATTCACAGAGACTTTTAGAAAGCAAGTGTTAAACCGACAAGCAACTACAAAGTGTTGTATTTAAGTGGAAACTACGAACCAAATAGACAATATTAACTCAACTTAATTTATACTGTTTCAAACCAAAACAACATTATTTCTGGAGTAACTCCAAAAAGATTTTCCCCAATAAATATTAAAAAAAAGTTGGTAAAAGGTTCGATGAAACAAGAACATCAGACAAATAAATGAGATGCAATGACTAAAAGTTATTGAGATAAATTGAGATTCCGAGACAAGTGAAATATCAAGAATCTAAACAATATCAAGGCTTCCACAGTTTGGCTGAATTTTTTACACAATTGATAAGGGCTCAATTTCTCACTATTCCTTTCAAATGCTCCTATGTAAAATATTGAAAAAAAATAAAAGAAAAAAACGTCAGTAGTACCTGCTTCCTGGTCATAGCAGCAGTGTGTGTAAGATTGTACTTTTACAAGCCATGTAGCTGGTTACATTGGAGAGAGTTGGTTTCCCAAAAAATGAGGCACTTAGAGTACATAATACTGAAAGAATGAATATATGTCATTGGGTACAAACTCTAAGGAAAAGAAAACATGTATATTTAAGCATACAGTAAATCTTCTTCATTAACTGTGTATGGAGGAGGCAACAAACTCTTCACCTTAATGAACATATCCGTACTACCAGAGGGCACTTCTGTAATGGGGGCATCAAGCACTCTCTCTGGAATTTCCCCTAACGTCTCCTCGAGAAGGGATTTAATCGTCTACAAGGTTTAAAATCAGTTTTAAAAAGTTAATCAACAGCTCATTGCAGAACCCAAATGGAAATGGAATTTAGACAGCATAGAACTTTAAACACAGAAATTGATGATGTAGGTACATATATTGATAATTGTGAACATTAACAGTAACCCAGCCGGCCAGCGACTAACAAAATTTTACAGAGCTTGCTCCTGGATGGGAATTGGCAAGATAGGCACATTAAATTATTTTTTCTGATACCATTCTTTCATTCAGAAATGAATATGATTAAAATGCATGTGAATGTGACATCTTTCCTAAAATAGCAACGTCCATAAAGTTCACAAGTCAAATTAATATTTAGCAATGCTACCATTTACATCTCTTCCCATGGTTATTTAGTTATGTCTCCACCATGAAGAAAAATTCCAAAACATCAAAAAAAAAAAAGAAATCTCTAAGCTAGGTAAATCCGATTCCAATTGGAAAATGGAAACTAGATAGTCACTTCAGAGTTGTGATTAGCAGGGAACAAATTTCACACTTCAACAACAACAACAAACCCAGTGTATTCCCACAAAGTAGGGTCTGGTGAAAAAAATAATGGCACCACAGCAAGAATATGGCAATGGAAAACTTTCTCAAAGAAAAGAATATGGCAATGGAGAACCTTCTCGAATAAGGAATATGGCAAAGGAAAACCTTCTCAAAATAAAAATATGGCAATGGAAAGAGCAATTCCAACTGTTACGGTCATTAAAGAGAGCACTTCCATATATCATAATTCAATGGAGACATACCGTGCAGTGCAGGAGAGCAGCATCAACCTTGCGCTTCCACACAACATTTCTAGGTTCACCATGAAAAAGACCGAGCAGAGGCTGCACATAGAAAATTTAAAATGATAAGAGCAGTACAATGTTTTTAGACCAAAGCCCTCATTAAAAGTTATGATTACTGTGAAATTAGGTCTACAACAACAATTATGAGGGAAAAAGGCGCCAACCATGCATCAGTAAGGTGACAATGTCCAGGACAAAAGAATACTCTTCTACTTAGCTTTAAGAATTGTGCTTTTGTTATCAAACTCCGGAACAGCTAAGGTTAACAGCTGGAAAGGGTAAAATGAAGAGTGACCTACCTTGACAACATCCCGAATATTTGGCTTATTCCCATACATTCTAACGACTGAATCACCATATACTTGATATTGTTCAAGAACCTGCCACCACGAAGACGTGAATAATAATCAGACTATATGTTATTTAAGTAGGAAGATTCACTCAAAAAAATGCAGATGAGAACCTGGCGCCGGGTTATACTATGAAGAGGTGCACCATATACAGAGCTGTCAACAAGTCCTAGAATCCGCCATGGACTGTCAAACGCATGAGTTGTCTAAACATGTTAAGAAATGAGAGAACTAATAAAGAACTAGATGTCAAGGTTAGCAGTTAGAGCTTCGAAACATATGATCGGTTTGTCATTTGCATTATTGAACCAAAAACTAGAATTAAGAGTCATAATGCTGACCCACTGAACAAACAAATTACCAATGCAATTACACGCACAATATATTTTTCACATATTCCCCTACAGATGCCACAAGGCCGCTCTTCTTTTTCTCAAACAGCCCTGCAAAACTCAAAGGCCTCTACTTACCAAGAAACCATCTTTCACATGGATCCACACTGACAAGTTTATCCAGACAGAATAGCTCAAACCATTAATTTGAAGTTCACGGCACATTTACAATTTCAAAGATTCGCATGTTATAAAAGCCGCCTTTCTTCAGATAACTATCTGATTTCTTGGCAATACCAGCTAAAGGAAAACCAATGGACATTGTCTTTCAAGTTCTCTAGAGAAAATTTTGTTATTCTTTTCCAATCTAGCGGTTAGCTCAAACTTACAATTATCAACTTGCAACATCTACAAGGACATTATGGAAGAAGAGGATAAACCTTCAGAATCCATAAAACATCTATATTCGGGATGTCATACGCAGGTGTCAAGCTGTAAATAAAAGAGACTAGCAGTAATAGTGTAAAACAATTATGTCGACATCTAAGACCAGCCATGATACAAATATGTAGACGACATCCATTAAACTAAGAAAGTCACAATAATATCTGGATGAATTATTGAAACAGTTACTATTATTCATACTTGCTGTAAGCTGCACGTCCCAGCATAACCCCATGAGCTCCTTCCATACGTGCTGCATTAACCTACCAATGAATAACCAGAAAGGGAATTATGTACTACAAGACTGCAGCATTAACATATACTATGAATAATCACAAAAACATCAGGATATGGAGAAGAAATTCATGTGCAAGTATGAAGTTTGTCAAAACTTACACAATCAATGTGCAAAAAAGATTAAAAGCCATTTACTTTTGAACTTCTCAGCAAGATTCCCGAACTATTTGCACAAGATTGGGACCCTGCGTTACTAGTGGCTATAGTATCTAGAATTTTGCCGACTAAGAGCGAGCATATAAATGCTTCTCTATTTTTTTTTTTGACAAAGTAATTTTTCACCAGAAGAAGTATATCAAGAGAATGTCAGAGCTTTCTCTGTAGATGCCATGGAACAAATTAGGTTATATTTTAAATGGATCAGATATCCTGCACTCTGTCAAGACCGACCCATACTAATGTAGCTTGTTTTGCTCAAAATAAAGGAAATAGTCTTGCCTGACTGTAAGGTCATAGTGGAGAACTTTTCTTTTCAGGACATCTGATTTTATTATTTTTAACAACATTTTCACAAACTAGTACATGTTAATTCCATATCAGGTTTGAGATACTTACCTCATCAATAGAATTTATGCCTCCATTTATTGTAAACTGTAGATCCGGGAAATCACGCAAAAGAGCATAGTAATACTCGTATCTGTCAATGGCCAATTTAAGTAGTCATTATGAACAATTATTAAGATCTTTTTTTATCAGTGAACAATTATTAAGATCTAAAGACAGGCATGTAGTAGTTCAATGTCTCAGGTACAAGTACACCAGGTAATGATTAAACAGAGACATATGATTTCACTTGTTTCATTATTGTAAATCCTACAAACTACGTACTTGAGAGGGGGAATTTTTCGATTATCTGCTGGGCTGATTCCATTAAGTAATGCCTTCCGGGAGTGTATAATAAAATGACGAGTTGGTGACTGTGAAGAAACCTTGTAAATAAAATCACCTGTACACACGAACGGAAAGGTCAATTTTTCCCTCATCTATACAGAAGACAGCAGTACTATTTACCACCGCAACTGGCGCAACCAACCCATCTTAGATATGATAAAGACTCATTGGAAGGTCAATGAGTTATAAGACAACACCTTTCACATTCTCTCTTTTTCTCCCTTTTTCTTTCAAAGTTCTGTTCAAATAAAAATGAAGCAGAACCAAGCACTCATTATAGCTAGCTCTAGTGCATGCAAACACAAGGAATATCCTACACAGCAGCAGTACAAAATGTAGCAAATATGCATAAGATTCAGGTACTCAGCCATATTAAGCATGCACCGTGTTAGGACTTAGTTATGTAAGAATGTCAACTAAAGGGGCATGTACCCAAAAATTTAGATGAACATACGAGATGGTAAGATGCCTAATTCTATTTTTTGAGACGGTAACAGTTGCTAAGATGCCTAATTCGGTAACATGAGCTTTGTATCTGTATCATCTAGCTGATGATGATCAAAACTATTATTTAGATCATCCAATGATGATACATAAACGCCTAATGGGTTATATACTAAGAGGGGGGAATTTGGAATTATCTTCAAGCCAAACAATGTACAAAGCTATCAGCTAACTAGGTGAGAAAGCTATATGTAGAAACTTTTTTGGATTAGGCCACTACGCATATTACCCTATGCAGCACTGATTTAAAGCACAAGCCCTTGCAAAGACAAAGAACCACACTTCTTCTCTTAATTATGATTTCCACTTTTCTTTCTTATAAGTATGATTACACATTTAATTATAGATCCAACATGGGGAGGGAACAGTTAAGTAACATGAGGCAACGCTTGTTCAAGTACAGAGGCGCCCTCCAGTGCCCACGAAACCTACTAATAAGGTATGCTCAAAGGGATCAAAAATAAAAACATGTGAAATATAGCCACCTGAAGTGTAACATGGCTTCTACTCCTAGTCAAGTGGTTATGCAATTTGCTTCTAGGTAATAGTTACAAGTTATTGTCAGCTTTCTAAGATCTACTCGAAAGTCCAAGCAGTTACTAGATCAGCAAAGACATACTTGGAAATATATTATAAAGAAACTAAAGGAGATCAATTTTGATGACTTTCTTGAAGCAAGGTCGGAACATAAAATGGAGTTGTAACCCACAAGACGAGAAAAGGAACAAGTTCAAATCAAAAGATTGAGAATTGAAAATTTGATTTTTGATTCTCATCTCCTGTGAGCGAGGGAAAGTTTGAAGAGCTTACATAGTTCATTGTATGAGTCGTGGCCATCAAGTCCAATTCTGCATTTGACACTCACGGGAACATTGGTATTTGCAGCAATTACACACATGGCCTCAGCAACAAACTTTCCTTGTAAAAGTTGTGCATATATCAGAGCAACTATACAGATAAATAAATATATTTGATGTAGCAAGAAAACAAATCTGAACCTTCGGATCAAGCATGAGGCATACACCAAAACACCCATGTCCAACCACTCTGGGACTAGGACATCCGCAACTGGTATATGATAGAGATAAAGTATCAGCTACGTATCTGATAAATTCGAGAAGCATACATTTTAGATGGGAACAGCAGAACGAACTTAAAATTAATTTCATCATAGCCATATGGAGTTGCCAGTTGTGTCGCTTTGGCCAAGTTCTCCAAATTATTTCCCCCAATTTGAAGCACTATAGGATGTTGCTCAGGGCCATATGCCAAGAATCTATCCTGGTATATTAGAAAAACCACATAAATGTCAGATCCCACTGCACGATAGAAACACACAAGCATTATTCAGTGACAAGCTGCAAGTGGAATAACCTTTCGGTACAAGAAAGTTCCTTTTGAAGATCTACCTAGGTCACAATAATATATCATTTAGGTCCCCTTCTTTACCACGTATTTTACACCTAAGAAATAAATACTATTACTTTTTCAGGGCACCATCTAACTGGGACAAGGATCTTAGTTTAGGAAAATGAAAATGACCAACCAATTTGGCTAACTCAACCCTTGAAAGACAACCCAAAGATTCTTTGGTAATTGAAATAGAATAGTACAATTCATTGGTTCGTAAAGCAAATAGAAGTGACAGGTGCCATCCGTAGAAGTGTTTACTTTAAGCTTCTCTTCGAAGAAGGCCAGTTTACATCATTTAGAAAGTAGGTATACAGCCACAGAAACATACATCCACTATTTCCTTTATCATGAAAATCGGGGCTGGCAGCCAAAGGATCAAAATTAAAGATAGTAACTTTGACTATTCCACCCCTCACGACTTAAAACAAACGGGGAAAATAGAATCATACGATAATTTGATTTTTATGCACATTCAGTGAAAAATTTAACCTTCACACTTGAGTTAAAATCATCGTAGATGATTTTGAATCCTCTGTAATTGTGAACATTTTACATACTACATAGCACGGTCCCAATTCATGTAGCATGTAAAATGAGGGCAGAGAGAGTGTGACAACTCACACCTTTTCTATATTTTCAAAAAAAAAAAAAAAGAAGTAACCAAGAATCCAAGATATCCCCAAGGGCTAGGGGCGCACAGTTTGGAAATTAATTACCCTTTCCGCTTAAACACCTTGCTGTTTGTCTGCAGTATACTTCAAGCCCATGATGAGCGCCTAACACACTCATCACACACTTCACTCTAACCACAAGACAAAAGCCCCCGGGGCTGCAACTATGCACACCTTTGGAAGGATAATTGGAAGAATGGTAAATGTTCTTCTCTTCCTCATTTCTTTTTGTCTAGAATAAGAACAAAGGATTAGCTCACATGATTCTCTTCTTTTTTATTAGCTCTAGTTATTATTGCTCGGACTCTTCAAAAATGTCAACGGGTGCTTGTTGCATTCTCCAAAATTATTGTTTTTTTGGGGAGTCCGACACAAGTGAAGAGTCCAAGCAACTTAGGTTATTAGTAAGAAACAAAAAAGTACTTTATAGTTGAAGCACAAGAGTCTCATTCCATGCAGCAGAACTTTACCAAATTGCCAGTCTGGTAGACAATTGTTTCGGCAGCAAGCATTTCCGTGTAGAGCCATGCCTTTTTTGAGATAAGACGAGCCAAAGTTCTGTAATGGTTATTGGTCCATTCCATCATGGGGGCAACACTGTTGAAATACAAAGGCTTACGAGTATTAGGGAGATCTTTTTTATTTTTATTTTAAGTAAACAAATATTAGGGAGCTTATTAACTTTGTGAAAATAGAAAATTAGAGCTCTATATGTGCACGCACCTGAACCAAGGAGGAGGATAGTGCTCTGCACCCATCAGAGAAGTAGAGTGGAGTTTGGAGTTTTGATTATAAGCACACAATGTCCTTGGTTTGCTTGAACTTCCATAAAAGATGTTTGATGACAATCTGCAGCGGGTTTTCAGGATAACAAAATGAAAAGGAGTTAGAGAAGCAATCAAACAATGTTCCGTAGAATTCTTCTTCCCTCTGAGTCCAGCGTAGGCTGCTCTTTATGTGCCTATCATTGGATAGAAATTGACATCACACAAGAGGGCATGCTATCTAAACATTTTCACAAATAGATAATTAACTAAATAAATAAAGATCTAAAGCCACCTAGCTCAATATAAGCCAAAAAGATACTTCGGTCATTAGATTAAGGACAAATTGCCAGGAATTGGATGTTTATAGACTGGTTCAACTGAACTTACTGGACATTTTTAATAATTTTACAGGTGCTGCAGGTATTGCCTAGGAGACTGCAAAGGTCACCCTCACAAGTAGATCAGGAGCAACAAAGACAAACCAAAAATATTGGACTTCAATTCCAGCATTCATCTTGTGGTTAAGAAAACATCTCTCGACACTAAGAAGGCAGAACTGATGCACTTCACCTTTTGAAATACAAATGTTTAAAATCATTAGCTTTTCAGGACAATCTGAAAAAACTAAATTGATAAAGATGCTACGAAGGATTTCCTTGGCTCGGGTACAGATACAAGAAAGATTAGATATTTATAGCCTTCTAGATAACCAGGACGCACCTGGTGCTGCTTTCAATAATCAAACACTATAATTTATTTATTTATTTTGAAACTGGTAACTTCTTATATATTCAGAACAAGGTTGTGCACAACCATATTTACAAGCGTACTACCAAAATCTATGATCCTATATCTATAATGAGTCTAAAACATCAATAATAGAGACAGGATCAATTGACCATATCTGATTACACCAAAAACACAAAATCAAGATACAATTTAACTTTGATTTGTTGCACACTAATTTCTACATTTTTAAAACACCTGGAATTTCTTTCTTTCCAGATTGACCACTAAATGCTAGCTGGAACTATCCTCCATTTGCTTCTACTATTTGCTTGCATTCCAACTAGATCCCAACTTGATAGGGCTTCTGTAATCTTCCCGGGCATACACCATGATACACCTCTAAGGTTCAAAAACACTCTCTACTGCTGTCCTGTTATCTTGCAATGCAAAAACAAATGGTTAACTGTTTCTTCGTTCTCACCACATAGCATCTGGGGCATATAGTTATTCACCTTTTCATAAGATTGCCACCGTAGTTCATCACCTCCTTCCTTCAACCCACTAAAGTGTTCGATTTGACTTACGAATTCTGCCATTCTTTGCACTTCCCAATCATTGAGTTGCCTTCAGAAACTGAAATTCCACCCCTCTTGTGTCCAGAGTTCGTCTATTGTACTATGTCGGTGATTCACTAGGGAGTGTATTTCTGGGAACCTCGTTTCCATATTACCAACCTCATGCCAATCATCATTCCAAGAACAGGTTTTTCTCCCATTGTTCACTTTGATCCTGGAGAAACTTTTCAGCTCATTCCATAGGATTCTTATGGATCTCCATAAATTAACTCCATATGGAGTTGTAACTTCTTTAGTCATCCATCCATCTTCCTCTTCATACTTGGTTTCTATCACTTTCCCCCATAAAGTTTGTTTGTCATTAGCATATTTCCACAACCATTTCATTCTGAGTGCTTTGCTATGATACTCCAGATTCTTGATCCCCAAACCCCCGAGCCTTTTGTCACAGATAAGAGACTTCCACTTGACTAGGTGATAACCTTTTCTGTCTTTATTACCTTACCACAAGAAATTCTTTCTGATTTTGTCTAATCTACTAATGACCCCTGCTGGAATAGGGAACAAGGACATCATATAAGTGGGCAAGGAGTCTAAGACTGAATTGATGAGAGTTAATCTCCCCCCTAATGACAAGTATTGTCTTTTCCATCTAGCTAATTTTTTTTCACACTTTTCAACCACATTGTTCCATATCTCTTTTGACTTTGATTTTGCTCCTAATGGTATACCTAGGTATGTGGTAGGCAGACCACCAATTTTGCCACCTAGAATAGCATTCAGGGAATCCATATTTGAGACCTCATTGATAGGGTACAAGAAACTCTTCCTCCAGTTAATGTGTAGTCCAGACATGCCCTTAAATAGAACAAGGATTATCCTTAATACTCTGAGTTGTTCATCAGCATCACAAAAGACTAGTGTATCATCTGCATACTGCAGATGAGTCACTTCCAGGTTGTCTCTTCCTTCTCTAGCCATATTAAAACCTCTTAGCCACCCATAAATATTTGCAGATTTAACCATACTATTGAGGCCCTCCATTACTAGTAAAAACAAAAAAGGAGACAATAGATCTCCTTGTCTGAGACCCTTCTGTGATCTAAAGAACCCTGCTGGGGTACCATTGATAAGAACTGAAAAACTCACTGTTGAAATGCAATACCTTATCCAGTGAATCCATTTTTGCCCAAATCCCATCCTTCTCAAAATTGCTATCAGGTAAGCCTAGCTGACATTGTCATAGGCTTTTTCGATGCCTAACTTGCAAAGTATTCCTGGTTTTCCTTGCTTCTGTCTAGATCCCACAGCTTCATTAGCCACCAGTACTGCATCCATAATTTGTCTGCCTTTGATGAAGGCCATTTGTTGAGAGTCGACAAGTTTTCCCATCACCCTTTTCAACCTTTCAGTGAGAACTTTGGAAAGTATTTTATATATGCTATCAATCAAACTAATTGGTCTAAAATCTCTCAATTCTTTAGCACCTTTTTTTTTTGGATTAAAGCTATAAAAGTGGCATTTTAGCTCCTCTCAAACATTTCCTGCTCATAAAAGTTGTGGAATGCATTCATGACATTTGTTCTTACCACTTCCAGCACTTGCTAAAAAACCCCATAGTGAAGCCGTCAGGTCCTGGAGCTTTATTTGTTGCACATAACTTTATACTTCTCAACACTTCCTCCTCCTCAAATATTGCGTAAAGGCACTCCCTTTCTTTTGCTGTTATAACTGGGCAATTATGAAAGTGACTGGCTGGTCTCCATTGCACTGTTTTAGTGTACAGATTTTGGTAAAAATCTACTCTCCCCTTCGATTCTCGCAGAATCCTGAGTGAGTTCTCCTTGTACGAGTAGCTGGTCTATGCTATTATACCTTTTGTGAGCATTTGCAACTTTGTGGAAGAACTTTGTATTCCTGTCCCACTCCTTTAGCCATAAGGCTCTAGATCTTTGTCTCCATGCAATCTCCTCCCTTTTAATCAATTCCTCGTATTCTAGCATTAACCCTGCTTCTGTTTGAATCTCTTCTTCAGTAAGAATTCTATCTCTCGATATTGATTCTGATTCTGCCAACTTACTTAACAGGATTTTTTTTGGACACCTAAATTCCCGTGCTCACCTTTGCTCCACTCTTAAAGTTTGCTCTTCAAAGCTTTCATCTTGCATGCTAGAATGTAATCCGATCTACCAACAAAATTAAAGTTGTTCCACCATCCCCTAATTTTGTCAGTGAAGCCATCAGTGTTCATCCACCAATTTTCGAACTTAAAGTAGCTTTTTTTCCTATTCCAAGCTCCACCTTGAATGGCCATATGAGTGTGATCAGAAGTTATCCTCTGTAATGGAATTTGTTTCAAGTTATTAAAACACTCATCCCATTCTTCTGATATTAGAATCTTATCAATTCTTGATGCAGCTTCATGATTTTCCCCTTTTAACTAAGTATGTTTGGTATCCTTCAGCTGCAAATCGATGAGACACATGTCCTCAATAAAATCTGAGAATTCTCTCATCCCCCTTGTTCTTCTAGTACAATTCCTCTTCTCTGAGATGAACCTACATATATTAAAATCCCCACATACTGCCCATGGTCCTTCAATCAGACCCCTAACAGACCCAACTTCCTCCCATACTAATCTCCTTTCAACATAGCAATTGGGGGCATAGACCCTGTAATATGGCAGGAGAAATTTTGCATCAGTGCATCAAATTTACATGTTAAGGTGTACATCCCTGTTTCTAGGACCTCCTCTTTCCAAACTCTACTATCCCAAAGAATCGTGATCAGAAGTTATCCTCTGTAATGGCATTTGTTTCAAATTATTAAAACACTCATCCCATTCTTCTGATATTAGAATCTTATCAATTCTTGATACAGCTTCATGATTTTCCCCTTTGAACCAGGGATATTTGGTATCCTCCAGCTGCAAATCGATGAGAGACATGTCCTCAATAAAATCTGAGAATTCTCTCATCCCCCTTGTTCTTCTAGTACAATTCCTCTTCTCTGAGATGAACCTACATATATTAAAATCCCCACATACTGCCCATGGTCCTTCAATCAGACCCCTAACAGACCCAACTTCCTCCCATACTAATCTTCTTTCAACATAGCAATTGGGGGCATAGACCCCTGTAATATAGCAGGAGAAATTTTGCATCAGCGCTTCAAATTTACATGTTAAGGTGTACATCCCTGTTTTTAGGACCTCCCCCTTCCAAACTCTACTATCCCAAAGCATCGGAATTCCTCCTCATCCCACTAGCCTCTAGACAAGCAAATTTTATCCACCTTCCCCCCACCACCACCACCACCACATAATTGCTTAACTATTCCTGTCAACTCCCCTTCTAGCTTTGTTTCTTGTATGCATATAATATCAGCATTCCAACCCATCACCATACTTTTAACTACTCTCCTTTTATCCCTACAATTTAAACCCCTTACATTCCAAGAAATCAATTTGAATTGCATTAAGCAATTTTCGAATAGTTTCTCCCTTTGTTCCTATCTCTCCCACTCTGGATCTTTTACATATTGCATCTGACTCCATTCTTTTTGCTATCCTACAGCTATCTATTTGCAGTAATAGTTCCAAAGCTTCCTCCTCATGCCCCAAAAAATCAACTCCCAGTAATTTGCCTAATTTTAGCATATTTTGTTGCACCCAGACAGAAGTTCCCTTCTCTTTTTCTTTGATCAAAAGTTGTGTTTGAACTCGCAGGGGCTCTACGTCTTCAATCTCCCAATTCTCCATTGTTGCAGCTTCATCTTGGACCACTATTTCTGTCGAAATTATATCTGAGTTCACAATCACCTCCCTCGACATCCCCTGTACTTCTAATTCCATCAATTCCTTAGTAGAATCATCTTCCCTGACCTCGCTTACATTGACTACTGCTTTATCCGAGTTTTCCGTGCTAATCTCCTTGGTCTGCATGGTCTTTTGATCGAGGCTCTGAGAAAGGTTCTTTCGCGTTATCACAAAAGAGTTCTATTGCGATTTGACTAAGCCCCTGTGCTGATCTCTCATTCAATATCACATGGGCTGCAAAATCAGGCCCATCTTCTGAATTAAAGAATGATATATGTGTTGATCCCTCATTAAATATCACATGGGCTGCAAAATCAGGCCCATCTTCTGAATTAAAAGATGATATATCATTGTACTTTCTGATCCAGCCTAATTGTGGGGTTTCATTTAAGTTGGTAGTGTGCCCCTCACGTGTGTTTTCTGCTCCACGTGATCCAGCTGTAAATTGAGGAAAACCCATGTGGTTTCTGCAGATCGAATCCCTAGATTGATGGGAATTCAAAATCATGGTACGACTGTTGCCTCTATTTAACCTCTGGTAAAAGGGCGGACTGTGTAACCGTCAGCATCGTCATCTTTGGTAGCTTTCTTGGGCAACTCCGGCAATCTTTCGCATCTGGGTTTGTTCTCGGCCCAAATCGAGATGAAAAAAGTGTTGCCATTATGAGCTATTGATACTTCACTGGGTATCTTTCTTCCATCATTAGCCACCAAAATTCTTGCCTATTTCATGTGATTTCTGAGCTCCGTCTCTTCTTCTGTGGCCACCCAACCTCCATTCATTTGTCCAATTTCATAGAAAACCTTTTGCGACCATAGGTGCAAAGGTATTCCAATTGCGCTTATCCATGTCTCCTATGGTACAATGGAATTGGTAACACAACCTGCCATGGGAGACCATCTTTCAAGGTTGAATCTTTTCTTCCACTGACCTTGTAGCACTTGCTCTACCATGTATCTATTTGGAAATTCAAAAAGGAACATGTCTCCGTACATCTCATAGATGTTCATCCCAAAAATACTTTTCCAGGTTTGAGATGACCATGCCCTTATATCAACCAGCGTGGGCTTCTCCTTGCAGATCATCTCTAGGCTACCAACAAGACATCTACTCAATAGTCCCTCATCTTGAGACTCTGAAGAGCCTGCAATTTCAATTGTGCCTGTCGAGCTATTCATTGCAGCTTCTCGAATGTCTCTAGATTGCCATTTACTTTCCTTAATTGCTTTTGCAAAGGGGTAGTTGGCTTCTGTTAACATTGAGGGACCAACATTTTCCTGCTTTTTGGGGTCTTTAATGAAGTTCTCAAATCTTAAATGCTACGTCACACCAACCTACATTTAATGTTATCTCTAGTAAAATCAATACTGACCTCCCTCCCATATTTACTGAGAGAATACTCATGTATCTCCCATGCTCATTCTGTTTCCTTGCGCTAAAAACTATTTCATCTCTTTCTGAGGTTTTCCATCTTCTGACAACCTTCTTCTGATCTTTGGAAGCTTCTCTTAAAGTAAAGCAAATCCACTCCATTATCTTGCTGCTCATTGATGTTCTTCTCATTAGTCTTCTACTCCTCTCAACCCATTTCGTACCAAACTGCATTGTCTGAGTTCCATCTAGTAAGGTCATATGACTTAAAACTAGAATTGAAGTAAAGCTTGTTCTTTGAAAGAATTTGACTCGCTTAATTCAAACACTATAATTAACCAACAAGGAACTACATCTCAGCCCTAAGCTTGCCAAGGTCAGTATATGAATCCTCTATAATAATAAAATATTAGTAAGAAGCAAATTAATGACATTCTTTCTATTTTAAATGTCCCAAAATGTTTTCACAATATTCCATTGATCATATACTAGTTATCCCATTTAACTTGCTGTCATTCAACTGGATAAGGAGTTAAACAAGTAAAACTTGACTTGTAGTAATGGAAAACTAATTCAAGGTTTTTTCAGAGAGTCTGAGATAGAAAAATCAAATCACAGTTTATAATTTGAATATTAAAAGGAATTAGATAGTTGAAATTTGTGAAAGTTACAGGGGATAATACGAACATTGGAATAGTGTAATAACATTTTAGTAGGACATCCAAAAATAGGAGTATCATCTTATCGCAGATGTGGCGTTACTCCATACAATTATCACAAGTTTCAAAATTTACATCCCTAATGAACTAAACTTGGATGCAGTGTTTTTCTCTTAAATTAACTTCTTAACAATCACTTCATTACTTTTATCTTCCGCTTATATATTATAAGAGTCAAAGTTAATATTCTACTCTTCATGATCATTCAGATAATGACAGAGAATTTGGATGGAGCAAGTATTACAAGAAAAAGTGAGAGAAAAGAAACACATAGAAATTCAATCTTTCTAATGTTTTCTCCATATAATCTACCCTTTCCAGCTTCCAGCCCCCTGCCCACCCCACCCCCACCCTACCCCCACCCGAGCTTCTTCCAAAGCACAGGGCTTTCTGGATGTAGATGATGATATCTATAGAGATGGATCTTCTATATATCGTAGAATGAAGTAGCACATGGGTGGACATATATATATATATATATATATATATATATGAATCCAAATCTGCCGAATCACTCATGTTATGATCTTCTACATCCTGGGTCTTCCCCCAACCCCCCAACCCCAACCCCAAAAAAAGGAGCTAAAAACACTCATAAAATACACTGTTATTAGATATGCGAGTTACCTACCTAAACTATCACCAACTATTTATCAACATCTTAACTATTAATTGTTCACTTTTCCTAACTATTTATCAACACACCTTGGCTATTGATTGTTCACTTCTCCTAACTATTTATCAACACACCTTGATTACTGATTGTTCAATTTTTCTAACTATTTATCAACACACCTTGACTATTAATTGTTCACTATTCCTAACTATTTATCAACACACCTCAATAATTAATTGTTCACTTTCCCTAACTATTTATCAATATGCCTTAACTATTAATTGTTCACTTTTCCTGCTTGTAACTTAGGTATAAAAAGCCAAAAATTAATAGGTGAGTTGTGTTTTGATAAATAGTTAATGATAGTTCAAGTATGAAACTCAAAAAATAGGGATACTTTTTGGTGTGTTTTTCACCATTCACTCAAAAAAAAAAAAAAAAACTAGCAGTTAAATAACTTTGCTATTTCATTTTTCATTGCTTAATAGCTTAATCAAATTCCAGATATCCAAATTCTAAAAAGAAAAAAAACAATAATAATAACTATAAAGAATATATGTAGGAATTAGGGTTTTACATGTACGCAGAGAGAAGCTGCGGCAGCTACAGTGGCCGTAGGAGAAGACAAAACGAATAAAACTATAGCTCCAAATAAGAAGTGAATAGTTTCTACTACTTTTTCACTTTGCTGAAAAATAATAAGGGAAATAATAATACTCTTAAATGTTAAAAAATACCAATATATATTATTTTTTAGTCTCAATTTATATGACATAAATAAAATTTTGATAATTAATTATATTTTAAATATTTTTTAGATATTTTAAGTTGTTATCTATTGTAATTTAAAATTATTTTTTGACATTGTAATTTACTATTTTAAGTTGTTAGCCATTATAATTTATAATACTCTCCTTATCCAAAGTTTTGTAACATTGATAGTCTATTATATTTTTAGAATAATTTAAGTTTTTTATTACTGAAATTTATAATACTTTTTCTTCTATTTCAATTTAAGTGACACTGATATAATTTCGAGAGTCAATAAAATATCACGATTGAAGTCCAGAAGTAGACATGTCTGAAATGACTCATAATAATTTATTAGAAGTAATACAATAAAATTACTATAAAAAATAGTTGTGAAAAAAATTTAAGCGGACATCATATAAGATGTCAAGTTAATTTAAAATATCAATAATTAATTTATCTTTTTTTTGTTTATTTTATTTTTTATTAAATTTTTTTTAATAGTTTGATAACTCATAATAATTAATTAGGGATAAAATAGTAAAACTACGGTTGAAACAAATGAATCAAACATGTCATAAATGTTTATTCTACCTTTTTTTTTAATCAAATATTATTAATTTCTTAATACGTAAATAACATATAATAATCAATTAGGAAATAACTTATTAGAAGTGGTATAATAAAACTAATATAAAAAATAGTTGTGAAAAAAATTTAGGCAGGCCTTATATAAGATGTCAAGTTAATTTAAAACTTCAATAAGCTGTTTATCATTTTTTTTGTTTATTTTATTTTTTTATTAAATATTATTAATTTTTTTAATACTTAAATGACTTATAGTAATTGATTAAGGATAAATAATAAAATTACGGTTGAAGCAACTGAAGGAGACATGTCGTAAATGTGTATTTTATTTTTTGTTAAATATTATTAATTTTTAATACTTAAATAACATATAATAATTAATTAGGAGTGATATAGTAAAATCACGGATTAATACTTAAATGACCTATAGTAATTAATTAGGAATGAAATAGTAAAATTACAATTGAAACAGCTGAAGCAGACATGTCATAAATGTCTATTTTATATTTTTGTTAAATATTATTAATTTTTTAATATCTAAATAATATATAATAATTAATTAGAAGTGATATAGTAAAATTATGGAGGAAGCAGGCATGACGACCACCTCTTGCTTCCAAGCTTCTTCTATATATTAGAATGTTTCCTTCTTTGTTTTTTGAATAAGTGATTTGTAATTTATTTTATTATGTTTTATATGGCACGTAAATTAAAAATATATTATTTTATAATATTTATATATAACTTTTAAAAGTAAAAAAGAAATTAATTTAAAAGCATTAAAAGTCATAATTCATGAAAAATACTATACAAATTACTCATTAATTTATTTCGACATTTCGGGGGAAAAGTCAAATATCAATTTCTTTCATTTGAGAAACAAACATAAATATTTTGAATTGCTTTGTAAAAGTAACTTAAATATATTTAAAGATTTTTTAATACTGTATTAAAATTAAATTTGACTAATGTCACTTTTCAATTTCCAATAAACAATTCCTCTAACCTATAAAATCAACCTTTTTTCACAACGATCAGCAAATTATACTACTTAAAATGTTCATTAATGACGATTGTACCATTGTTTTGCACTAGTCTGCCATTAGTTAAGATTTTGAAGGACCCTTAATCCTTCGATACAACAACAATAAAATTGGCTTGTGAAATTCCACAAATGACATCTACAACTAGTACAACGATACACGCCTACAAGCCTAACCCCTCGAAAAATACAACACCCGTGTACTAATCTGCTACCCTGATTTATGTCTTTCTACCTAAAATATCATCTCCGCAATTGTACCCTCCTATCTAATGTCATATCCTCAGTAATTTGAAGTTATGTCATCTCCAATCTAATCACCTCTCTCTTACCCCTCCAACGAATAACAATTTTTTTGGCGAATCATTAAACCTTTTAATTAACTCAGTTGTCATAACTGTGAAGTAGCTCTAACTTTTTTCCTCTCCTTTATTTAATATCTAATAACCCGAGTTTTCTTTATTTTCCTCGGAGTTGTTTTGTGATCCACTAAAAAGGGCAGCCCGGTGCATTGCTATACGCAGGATCTGGAAAAAGGTCCGACCACGAAAATCTATTGTATATAGCCTCACCTTACATTTCTATAAGGGAGTATTTTCAAGGCTTGAACCTGTGACCTCCTGGTCATATGACAATAACTTTACCCGTTACTCCAAGACTCCCCTTCAAAAAAAAAATCTATAGTTAACCTCTTAGCCAAATAATTGCTACATCATCTTCAAAGAACCTGATTTTTACTCACTGATGATGGTCACCGATAATTTGACAGTCAAATGCATTTTTCAAAGTTGGGCCATGTTTCATGACTATTGCTGCAAACTATTACAAATACCCATCAGTACATTCTTTTTTTCATTTCTCATCTACCCTGAGTTACAACCGGAAGGAACCTGAGATTGCAGAGCTTTCTAATCCCTAGAAATTTACATTAGAACTGAAAAAACACAGCAAGATTAATCTAAAGTGCCACCAAAAGGCTCAAAAACTGCTTTCTACCTCTGACCAGAACAGCGAATCTGTACACTGGGAAACGGAAGGTAACAACAAAACAGAACCAACGCCTACCATGTAAAATCTGCTAGGCAAAGGTTCTCAAACTTGCAGCAACCACGCGATGCAGGATGCAGTAACCTTGAAATTTTGACCAGCAACGATCAGTTGCTTCGTTTGAGTCCACAGAAGAGGAACAACTCTACGAATCAACAGTTGCTCATGCTTTGGCATCCAAAGTCGCAAGATACACTGCATCTAATAACCAATTTTAATAACAGTCAACGTTTTTGCTTCTGAGATACAAAACGTATTCCTTGCTTTCCAAGTTCTAAGTTCTTCTTCTTCCCATCATCAAGAGCAACAGACACAACTGAGCCTTCAAAGACTTCTACTACCGTTCCTCTATGCCTGAAAAGAAAACAAATTGGGAGGTCAAACTTGCACACATCAAGTGTGGTACAGATTTATATGAATGCTCTTTTATTCAATTTGAAATATAAGAACCAGCAAGGGAGTCAGGTTAGTTAAAAGCTCAAACGAAACTTCTTACTACAGACAATGTGTTCCTTTTCTCTATCCTACTATATTCTCTTGCCTCAATAAAATTCACTTGCTCTGCTGATTGCCGTTTTCTCATTGCTATCATAATTACTAATCCAGAATATCACAGCACTCATTTCCGTTAAAGTTGCATAAATTTTAAAAATGCATGACAGTCAGCTTGACATAGCAATAAACCTACCAGGTATTATCAGACGGATGATGAACCTCCACTCTCTTTCCTTTTGCATCTTTTCCCAACTTCTGCAGTATCCAGTTAGCATCCATGAACTCATCCATTGTGTTGTCTTCATACCACTGTGATGAATTATCATCAGCCCTGGTTGATGTTTTTTCTCCGAAGGCTGGTGCTCTCTTTCTTTTAGACCTCTGGCCCTTAACCATGCTTTTCTCCTCCTCTCCTGGAGAAGCCCATGCATTTTGACTTTCATGGTAAGGATTCTTGAACTTGAGCTTTAGGAGAGGTTTTGGATCCTTTCTTGTTGAATTAGATACTGAAGGTGTGCTATTTTTCTCATCATTCAAGTCATCACAAGAAGCGGGCATAGTTTCGGCATGTTTAACAGAAGCCAATTTGTTTCCCCTTGTAGCAGGAACTTCAGCTCCAGCCCTTGTAATAACACTACCATCATTGCTTCTTTTTCCTAAGATACCAAAAGTCTTGTGTGGCGGATCAGGTCCAGATCCATCGGCAAGTTTTCCACCAACTTTGGAAGGAAAATGAGTAGCTTCTGAGCTAACTTTCTTGATCTTTATTAAGTGACTTTCTTTACCCTTATGGTTTTGACCCTTCATTTGGTCCATATGATCCACCGTATGTCCTTCAGAAAAAGAAATGAAACCAACAGAAAAGTTACTATTGGAACACTAAAAGTATGCTACAAAGAGCAACAAATACAATTTTATCATTCCTTCCCCATCCCTACACCAAACCCAGAAAGTAGAAAAATTACAACACGTCTTACCTTTTCCACCACCAAGTTTAGCTGCAGTGTCATTCCTTTCTGAGATTTCATTCTCCCTCAGCTGAACCACATCCTCGCTACCTGATAAAAAAAGGAAGTACATGCCAGAATATATTTTGATAAGGTAAATAACTTTATTCACGTTGGGAAAAGCTCCCATTACAAGAGGTATACCAAAAAGTAGGAGTATTAGAGTATTGAAGCTAATTACTTGATCTCAAGATATTTTGCTGCCTTGATCAAGCAACTTTGAGATTGAAATGAAGGAATTGGGAACAACAGAAGGAAGAGCAAATCCACAAATTGAATTTGAAAACAAAAATAAGAGGGAAAACAGAAGTATCATCACCTACCCACTTTGACAGAGAACCATAGATGTACAAATTAAACCACATTTTCTAAAATTTCATGTAATGGGGAGGGAGAGGGAGAGGGAGGGAGAGGGGGGGTTAACATAAGAAAACAAAAATAATATGCAGCATGAACTTTAAGTTGAGTTCACATATTCAACCACTTTAGGTTATTTTCTTTTTTCATTTTTTTGGGATCATTAGCAACTTTCCAGACTCTTCAGCCGCAAGTATTCAACAGAGAAGAAAGAATCAGAGTTATTGTAACATAGAAAAATATAGAGAAGGAACACCATACCAGAACAAGAATTGGAGAATTTAATCAGGCACAGAACAGACCTTCCATTCCCAGACCAAAGAAAACCAAATATACGTCACCTTTATTGCACTACATATATGTGTGTGTGTATAAAGAGCACTCTGTTGTTTTATGCCAGAGTTTTATCCATCAAGAAGCAGTTTCAGCGTCTTGAGAAAAGGAAAGAGGTATAATTAGTAAGATGTACGCATAAGTGCTACTTTTTTAAGCTTTGTGAAGATCATTAAGGAAAAAGCTTTTAAACTACTGGCTTCCATTTTTACCATCATCCAACCAATGATTAACATTGTTATGTGAAACTTGGAGGACGTGACTCAAATATTTCATTTGCTCTACTTTCTCTAGAGTTTTCCACCTAAGTCGTGAAGAACCCCCCCCCCCCCCCGAAACCACCACCACCACCCCCAAAAAAAAACATCAGATCACATGATGACCAAAACACACATTCCTCAAATGCCAAATAAGCAAACAATTAACCAAGGAAAGGAGTAGAAATATGCTGCATAAGTTCACGTCCCCACTAATTTTTATCTACAAGAAAATTCTTAGCAAGAAAGTACATTAGAGATACTTATGGCTTCTACAAACAAAAGCAACTCAAGAATCAAGGTACTTTATGATATTCCTTAGCCAACTTATATGTCCTTTTTATAACTGAGAAATCCTCGAGGGACAGTGACATAACGGTCAAAACTGTGGGGATAATGAGCACGCCCATCTGCCCTTCTTCACTTAAATTATCAAGCGTTTGTCGGAGGCAGGGTTCGAACACGTGACGTGTGCTTAATCCACATATCACGTGATGCGCTCTTACCACTTAAAGCTCTGGGGCAACTTACATATGAAGTCCATACCAATCACAAAATGTCCAAGAAATAACACTGCACAGAGGAAAACTATAATCATCTTTCTCACTGACGGAACCTTATGTCTGGATGACATAACAATTTAGAAAACCTTAGCTTTGTGTCAGAAGTCATGCAAGCTAGTAGAAAAGTTGTGTCAGAAGTCATGCAAGCTAGTAGAAAAGCATACTTACAGTTAGGGCTGTTCAAAACCGAACCGTAACCGTTAATCCAACCTCAAAATTAGTTTATTGGCTAATTGATAATGGGTTATCGGATTAATGGTTGGAGAACGGATAAATTTTTTATAATTAATGGCTTATTGGTGCGGGGACGGATTACTCAATTTTCTTATCGGGTAAACTGTTAACCCATTAAGAAATATTATAATTATATTTTTATCCCTAGATATATAAGTATCTTTTGTCAATCCAACATATAAAACTCCATTTATTATTCTATTCACTTCTTAGTTTAGAAAATAACATGTCACTTCTTGTGACTTCTAACCATAAAGTGCAGCCATACTTCCTAAAATGTAAAGAAAATCTTAAATTAATTCTTAAATCAGAACATAAATTATTCTTGACAATACAAAGGACCGCAATAAAAATGAAACAATCCAAATGTGTCCTTCACGAAGTTGGATAAAAAACATAAAAATTCAAATAATATTAAAGTTTTAATTTTTTTCTGTCAATCCAGTAATTAAAAATGTTTCTACATACATTTTAGGTCTAGAAGAAAATTCTTATTTGATTCGATGTTTTAACCTGTTAAATAACGACACGAACAAAATCAAGAAGCCTAAAAGATTGATAAATAGATCAACAAATAACTTAGTCGGTGAAGAAACGGAGGAACTATCAATAATCGCTCGATATTTCATTCTCTCTTAAATTTATCCGATACACCATCCGATAACCGTCCGTTAATTACTAATCCGATACCGAACCAACCATTATCTTATTGGGTGGCTAGCGGATTAGTATATTTAAAAACCAATAACCAATAAGCCGAACCGCTAAGCATAATTATCTAACCGATCCAACCGATAAGCAGCCCTACTTACAGTCAGCAAATTCTATGGAGAAGCCATAGTTTTTAAACAAGATTCATCCAAGTAAGAAAATGGAAAGAAAAAAAAAAAGAGGAACGTGAAGACAACATATAGAAAAAAATTACCATTTGAAGTAGTCAAATCTTGCTCTTTCTGACAGCTTGAAGCATCAGACTTTGGGGAACCTGCTGTGTTTTTATTCCGCAAGTGTATAACAAGCTTTGGTCCCTTAGAGGTCTTTGGCATGCTTGTTTGAATTCCAACATCATCCCCGTCCAAAGGCCGAGGCTTGCTACCTTTCATTTGGACAGTCCTCTTACCCGTGTTTCCAGTAACCTCATCTATAAATTTGTGCTTTATGACCCCAGCCTGATTAATTGAACATATACCTTCTGTCAAGCTACCAACAGGAGAAGAAAAGCTATCCAGTTCCCTATAAGCCTGCAACTCTTCATTCTTGACATCACCAGCACCATATCCACCAGATGGGGCATATGGATGTCCTTCATTTTGTCCAGTTAAACCCTTCTTTTTACCAGATTTCTTGTAAGAAGATTTCTTTCCATATTCCTTGCTCTTTTTGGGAGATTTGTCAACTAAACCTTTAAGAGAAAACTTCAAAGATCGATTGTGTTCATTTTTTACTACAGGACCGCTATCTTCATCATCTGAAAAGGGTGAAATAGCGAATATTTCATCTTCAACTGGCAATCCAGCTCCTGCCCTCAAACTTGCAATTAAATCCCTATCAGCTACATCTCTCCTCCTCCAAAGCTCCTGAACAGCATCCTCAAGATTTCTCACCTGAGAACATCAACAGAAAGCTATCAGGATAGAGTTCTAGTTTTAACTTTTCTAGCGAATTTAATCACTGCCGTAAACACACCTGATAACTATTTCCACGGCATGTTGGGCATGCATACGGCAAATTTCCATCCACTTGGAACTGCAAATATTTTTCATCACTGCAAAGCAAATACCCATTTTCAAATTAGAACTTCTAATGGAGTCCCTCTCTCAAAGCCCTAGGGAAACTATAGTCAAGGTTGTATAAGTTAACAGCTTTATATAGAGTGAATGACAGGAGAACAAATTGGCAAAGCACAAAAATATCAGGATATTTATATGGTGAAGCGCAGAACCGGAACATTCTGGAAATTAGAACTGGCACCCTGTCAACAGACTAGACTCTTAAGAAGGCAGAATGCAGCATAAACAGCAGTTCCAAATGTCATTCAATTTTCCAATGAAACAATAAAAGTCAAAAGGGGAATGATGAGACTACTCACGGAAACACATTCCTAAATTCGAGTTCAAGAGAAGAAAAAGTCAAGTTCTTAGTTTCTCTAGTTCAATTAAATTTTATATCTACTCATTAATTCATTTCGATAACTATTCCAGGAAAAAAATTCAAATTCTTCATTTAAGGAAGAAAAGCAAATCTTCTGAATTGCTCCGAAAAAGTAACTCAAATATATTTAAAGACTTCTCTAGATATATAATTGATCCGTCCATTTGATTTCTATTTCCAATTTCCAACAAACAATTCGCCTAATCAATGCAGGACTAACAAGCCAACATATCATGTCATGACCGTGGTAGGTTGAAATCAACATTTGGAAAATACTGCATCCTATAGTTGTTCAGATAAGTTATTTACACACTGATTCTTTACAGGTGACCTCTTACTCCTTTTTCTTGTTTTAAGTGGAACTATTAGCCCCTTCTCAAGACAATGCCACATCTATTTATGTAAAAGTGGTGCTATACACACACCTGACACGTGTATTCTCTCTCTCTCTCTCTCTCTCTCTCTCTCTCTATATATATATATATATATATATATATATATATATATATATTTATTATTCTTTTTTAGATAACTTTTTCCCCTTCTTCTTCCTACCTTTTCTACTTCCATCTTATTTTCAACTTCATGGCAGCTTTGTGTTGCACAGTTATACAAACAAAAAAACCAATTACAAGATACACCACACACATAGCACAGCACGACTCAGAATTTGAATGGGCTTGTTCACAAGATATTTCTGAGAGGAGATAGATAGGCCAATAAAGGATGAAAAGAAGGTCACCGGAATTTATATTCCGGCAAGATGCACTTTTTTTAATCTTTGCTTTCGAATTTTGATTTTTTCACGGGTAAAGATCTGAAAAAGTTGTTTTGAATAGTATTTTAAAGAAAAAGAATACCCACCTTGCCGGAAAAAATGGTGATTGGAAAACAAATTTTCCGGTCAAGAAAACTTCTGAACTTTAAGCATTTTTTCAATATCGAACCCTAGAAAAAAAATTATTTACAGATAACAAAAGAAGAAAAGGAGATGCCGCAGAGCGCAGGTCTGGTGACGTTGACCAAAAACCTGAAAAGGAAAAAAAAGAAAGAGAAAAGAGAAAAAGGGGAAAAGAATAAAGAAAATATTAAGAAAACACAATCAATTAAGGAATATATTAATGAAGTGTATTTAACTATACACCAACCAGTTAGAAACTGATACGTGTATTGTTAGAACTGTTTATAGTGATGTTTCCTCTTCTCACATGCTTTCAAGAAGTCGGTAACACGTTCTTTGCCTCCAAAAGAGTCCTTTGCACATCGTAACTTTACGGACACCCTAATAGTCCCTACTCTTGTTTGAAATGGAACTAATATCCCTGTAAGGAAGTGATGTTTCCTCTTCTCACATGCTTTCAAGAAGTCGGCAACACTTTCTTTGCCACATCACTTTTTCCAAGGATATTAGTTCCACTTCAAACAAGAGTAAGGAGTATTAGGTCGTCCATAAAGTTACGATGTGCAAATGACTTTATTGGACAACCAAGGGATGCATAACTTGTGTGTTTTCCCGACAAAGAACTATATAAATTAAGGAATGTATAACTACTTCTTTCTCCATTATTTCCATACCTGACTTGATATGCTTTACTTGAGCCGAAGGTCTACTGGAAACAGCCTCTCTACCTTCCTAAGGTAGTGGTAAGACTAAGTACACTCTACCCTACCCATTCCCCACTTGTGGGATTTACAGTGTATGTTGTTGTAAAGGAATATATTAATTAAGTTTAATTAATTACTATATCAACCAATCAGAAGATGACTCGTGTATTGTTAGAACTGTTTATAGTGTTTTCTCCTTTTTCACACGCGCTTTCAAGTTGGTAACATACTTCCCTTTAGGGCCAATTGTGGGAGGGGGGATTCAAACCCCTGACACCGTGGTTCGTAGTCACATGCTCTAATAATCTGAGCTACATGCCTCACCCCATCTCCACTGGATCCCTTCCTTGAGGTTAAGTAACGACTTTGGGCATGGCCAGCTCCCATATCACATAGTGTAACATCACATAGTGTAACAGGGTGACACTTTCTTTGCCACATCACCTTTTAGGGGGATATTAATTCTATTTTCAACAAGAGTAGGGAGTATTAGGTCATCCGTAAAGTTAAGGTATGTAAATGACTTTATCAACAACCACAGAAGGTAACTTAGGCACCCTATCTCCACTGGATCCCTTCCTTGAGGTTAAGTAACGACTTTGGGCATGGCCAGCTCCCATATCACATAGTGTAACATCACATAGTGTAACAGGGTGACACTTTCTTTGCCACATCACCTTTTAGGGGGATATTAATTCTATTTTCAACAAGAGTAGGGAGTATTAGGTCATCCGTAAAGTTAAGGTATGTAAATGACTTTATCGACAACCACAAAAGGTAACTTATGACTTCCCTACAAACAATTATATAAATTAAGGAATATATAACTACTTCTTTCTCCGCTATTTTCCTACCTAATTTGATATAATTTGATATCTTTGCTTAAGCCGAGGGTCTATCGAAAACAACCCCTCTAGTTTCATAAGGTAGGGGATAGGTTGTGTGCACTCTTGATTCTGCCCTCCTCCCACTTGTGGCATTACACTAGTATGTTGTTGTTGTTATGGAATATATATTATCTAAGTATAACTTACGTATCAACCAATTCGAAGATGACACGTGTATTATTAGAACCATTTATAGTATATTTTCCTCTTCTCACGCGCTTTCAAGAAGTTGGTACTATTTTCTCAGCCACATCACTTTATAGGGGGTATTAGTTCCACTTCAAAAAAGAGTAATGAGTATTATGTCGCCCATAAAATTAAGGTATAAACACCTTTTTGGACAACCACAGGATGTAACTCATGACTTTTCCCAGCAAACAATTAGTATCTAAAACTTAATATTTGCAAGTTCAAAAACATTAACTTCCTCCACAATTATAGCCATTTATACTACGCAAATTGTTCATAGATGCCGATCGTATGCCAATGTTTGAAATAGTCTGCCATCAGTTAATCAAAAGATCCTGTAGGACCATTAATCTCCAATAGATAACAGTCCTCCTTACTAACCATTAACCCTTTTAACGAATTCGGTTGCCATATCTGTGAAGTAGCTCTAATCTTTTTCCTACCAAAATGGGATACATCCTAAATGGTTGAAGGGTAGAGGCGTTCAATCATAATCCATGACATGGCAGCTTAGCGCCACTGGCTTTTCAACCAAGCGCGATGACCAATTGTGTGAATCAACGGTTCCTCTTGTACTACATTCAACCTGTCACCATGCGACCTGGATCTGAAAATGAATTCCCAGTTAACCAATTACCTTATCACCGAAGCTTATGCACCTGAAGCACTCACTTCAACTCATCTCCTGCAGTGGAAGCTGTAGCCTGAAGCCCCTAGTTGTAGGGTACAGCCCAGAAGCTTCCTCTTTAATATTGATGAAAGCACTAGGCACCTCTTAACAGTTCAAACTCCCCCTTTGACAGAGTTCAAAAAGGTACAAATCCTAAATAATTGAAGGAACCTTTTTTGTTTAATATAAATAGTTGATAGCTCCTTGGGGCTCTTTGGATCCACAAGAAAAGGTCATTAGTTAACTTCTTGACCAAATAGCTTTTGATGCATCATGACTTGCTTCCTCATTATCTGTGAAGAATCTGATATTTACCCATTGATGATGGTCACCAATAATCTGACAGTCAAATGCATTTGCCATAGTTGGCCATATTTTTCCACTATTACAGCAGAAAATTACAAATACCCATCAGTACTTCTCTTTTTTTCTTTTTTAATTTATTCATGCTGCTATAGCTTAGTCCATGAAGCAATATCATTCATACAATCACATCGATATAACAATGTCAATAAATTAATACACAAGATTTGTCATTCTTGTCTCGGTCTCTTTCGTATAAGTCATGTCATATATCCTAAGTTACAACCAGTAGGAGCCCGAGATTGCAGATCTTTCTAATTTCTAGAAAATGTATATTAAAACTCTTAACAAGACGCAATGCAACACAAATAGCAGTCCTCAAAATGCCATTAAATTATTCAATGAAACAATAAAAGTCAACATGGGAATGATGAGACTATTCTTGGAGATATTTTCCACATTTTAACATAGCAAAATCTGCTGCAAGAACTCCATCAAATTATTGGATGCTGTCAATAATAAATTTCTGATATTTAATTCCAGAACAGAAAAAGTCTAACCTAATACTTGCCCCCGTGTTAAGAATAAAATTGCATTTCATAAGAAAGGAAACCAAAGCAAAACCAACAAATTAATAATCTTAAAAGCAATATAAACCTGATGCCATCACATTGGCAGTGCACCCAGCGCTGGCAAATGTCACAGCAAACCATAGGTGTTGATTCAGAATCTCTATAAACCTACAGTATAAAAAAGAATCAATTTCATTCCCCATAGACATATGGGAAGAAAAATATTTAATTTCTTTCGAAAAGCAATGAAAGCAGAACGCATCCCATAACAATAGCCGACAAATTAGCAACTTTACATTAGTAAACCACCATAGTACAAACAACCTGATTATGCGATCAAACAAAGAGAAGCTCAGCTAATAAAACTCGCCATAATATCTACCTTCAAACAAACAGGACAGTAGTTTCCCTTCACAAATAATCTTCCACAAGCATCACAACAAGTGTATCCTAAAAACCACCTGCCATGGATCAAGATATCAATAGCTCAGACACAAAATGATATGCAATGCCTTAAAGGATTTTCATATATCACCATGCAGCACACAACATTATCTTATGCTATCGCAATAATTTGTATTTGGAATCTCGAAAAGATATTAGTGCAGAAAATTAACTGTGCAACAGGCAACCACAAAACTGGAGAACTGAGTTTAATTGTTTTCAAAGCCCTTATCATATATATAATGTAAACCAGATGTAACTCTTACAAGATGCTCTTGTGAAGATACACAAAAAAAGGACATTGAAAAAGTACATCAATAAGCATTTTGACTAAAATGGAGTTAATTAGAGTGTTCAATAGATATAGCAAAAACTTGAATCCAAGAGAATGTCCACTAGCTCATGGCCCTACATACCTCACGCTCAAACCGTTTCCTGGAACATTAGAACAACAGCTGTGACACTTTGTGTGTTTGGGGCATAAATAAGGCCCACTGCTAACGTTCTGCACATCCCAAAAACAACTAAGTACAATCTACTTTTATCATTATACAGAACTGGAAGAGTAAGACACGAGAATCCACCTTGTGTGGAGGCTGCATGCAGTAACAGTGATAAGCTGCATCACACCTTTTGCAAAACATGAACTTGTTTGGATCGCCAGTTCTTCGACAGGCCTACACCAAACAATGAGCATACAGTTAGCAGATGAGAAATACAGTGAGCATAAGAACATGAGTTGAACAATAACATAGACATCAAATAGCCGAAAATGCAATAATCACTAGTGAATGATGCAGAATGCATGTCCAATTATCAAAAGAGTTGCTTTTCACAAGATAAAATACAGTAGCCAATAGTTTCATTTATAATCCTACACGATTGGGACACTTCCATTAGTTATATTAAAGATATGTCATACTTCAAGAGCTCTTTCCAAATTAATATGTTTGATCATCAACATTTGGGGCGAATTGCGCATCATGTGATGCTGCCTCAAATAGATAGCAACCTACCTTGCAATTTAACAGGAGCATATAAGAAGCCATTAGTAGCATCCCTGATCATCAACCCTTCCCTCCAAACCATCAAAAACATTTCCCACATCATGATAAATACCACTATACCCAACCCAACCAATAAACCCATTTCCTGCCCATGCAACATATGCAGCAACACCTTCGATTTGTGTGACATAAACCAACCCAGTCCTTGCAGTCACTCGGACAACAAAATTAATAATTCCATGAACACCATCCTTTGACAACTTCTACCACTTCTTCCTTCAATACATCAATCTTTCACATCCTCAAATTTAGTTTTGACGCAAGCTAGCAATGAAATGATGCCAAGAGGGGCTATTGCTACACATGATGACACCCGCTTTGACAAAACATGGTTTGGATGAGCCAGACATTATTTTCAACACGGTTAATTTATTTGAAAACTAACTTCAAAATCTGGAAAAGAAAGAAAAAAGAGAGCAAAATGAGCAGGGGATTCCTCTCTACAATAAAGTACTGTTTGACATGTCTGTCTTTCTTTCTTTTTGCTCAAGTTTTTAACAATTCTTATTCTTTTACTATTATTTTTCTGTATTTTCTTAAAATTTCATTTTCTTTTTCTACTTCAAAGATGACACTTTCTTTGATGCACTCCCCATCTTCAACTACAGCTGATTTTGAGCTTCTTTTTGCTTCTCTTTCAACTTTATGTATAGTTACTAAAGCAATTAAAAATGAAATTGAATGCTGCAAACTAATTTATTTTATGGTCAATTTTATTCAGAATTTAATATCAATGTTGCCATTGACCATCATTATTCTGTGACCTTGTTTCATTTTAGGCATTGAGTCATATTGTCATTATTGTATAACAGGGGTTGGCCTAGTGGTAATTGGCTTGAGCTTTGGGGTGCTCCCTTTCAAGGTCTCAAGTTCGATTCCCACTGGATGCAAACAATTTCTGAGGGCCATCGGACTGGGTGAAAACCCTGAATTACCCGTGGTGCACTTGCGGGAAACTCCTTGCCAAGGGCCGGTGCACCCCGGGGATTCAAAAAAAAAAAAACAATAATAATAATAATAATGTTAAATCAATATTTGATCATATAAGTACTAAATTCATATATTTAGGTAAATCATATGTTTGATGAATTATACGCTGCTCATTGCTTTTGATTAAAGCTGTGAAGACCTTACTGTGTTTTGCAGTTTTATGTTTTAAAATACTGCTCACTAGTCCTACCTACAAGGCTATTTTTCTATCTCCCCAAGAAAACTCCATAGTTTCCTAAATGTCAAAGCCAAGAAGTCACCTAGAGTTAGAGTTTTTGTCACTGTTGATTATAATAAAATGAGCTCTTACAACCAGGATTGGGGTTCTGACGTGGGCTTAGCATTCTAAGTTATTATTGCTTGCAGCTTATTTGGCTTTGACATGTTGCATATTTGAGTTTGGTCATCTGGTGGAAAGTAGTCTTCCCTGTTTCTTACAGGACAAAAGGCAGTTGATATGGCAAGTGTATGATTAGGGGTGTTCATGGGTTTGATTAAAAACTAAACCGAACCGTAAACCAAACCAAACCGATTAAAGAAACCGACATTTGATTTGGTTTAGCTAGGTTTGGTTTTAAATTTTAAAAAAACAATGCTATTTGGTTTGGTTATGGTTTTACTCCAAAAAAAACCGTGAAAATAACCAAACCGAACTGAACTGATAAATTTAATATATATATATATTATAATTATTTATATATAATTTATAAATAAAATATTTAACATAAATATTTTATTAAATTTAATCTTAAACTAAATTTTAATCTATGTCTAGCCCAACCAATACTTTAGGCCAATTGCCCAAAGCCCCAAATCCAAGCCCAACTCTACCTACTATTTCTAATAAGTTAACCCTACGGTCCCTACCTCACTTTTTCTACTTCAACTTTCACAATACGTAGTACATCAACTGTTGCTTCTTTTGTTCTTCATTGAAAGGCAGCACCACATTAGCTTCTGTTGTTCTTCATAGAAAGCAAACAATAAAAAAAATTCTTTTCAGTTTTTCATCTCACAAGGAAAAGCAAAAATTTCTTTTCAATTTTTCCCTCTCGTTTGTTTTGCGTTGATGGTCCATGCAACTGCAAGTGTTTCACTTTCTTCCTGCTGATTATACTTGTGCCATGTTTTCTAGAGTCTCGACTAGCTCAGATATTGCAATATTTTCTTGTTTAGTTTCTTAAACCCCTATATCTCGTTTACGCTCGCTTTCGTAGTGTAGACTTCTCTTTATTTTTTGTGGGATGTTTTCAGTGATTAAATCTGATTCTATTCTATAATAAAATCCCAAAGTTTCATGGCATGAAACTTTAACCAGGCAATGGTGCAGCCGTGCAGAGGAATGGCATGAATGATGTATGGTTTGTGAAATTTTATGTATGGTTTGTGAATAACCCAAGAGAGATGGCATGAATGATGACTAAAACTGTAATCCATATGTTGCTTCATCTTCAATCACATAAACAAAGAGTCTTTCAAACGAGTTAGTAGTTACCATGGTCCCTGATTCAAATGGTAGTTTTATGTCTCCTTATTTATTTAATCTTTTCCCTATATGATTAGCTCGCCTAGCTAGTCTATAAAGTAGACAGATAACTCAAATACTCAAATTTGCTCAACTTTGTCTCTACGTGCAGTACACTGCAAGAGAATACAAAACTTTGTTTTACAATGTACATGTATATGTTTGTAAGCTGTTGGATAATCTTAGTGCCTACAATTCAAAGCTGGTGTTTTTCATCTCAATGTTGGTTTTGTTTAATGTGTTTGTTCTGATTTTTAAGAGTTTATAGTGTCATTTGTCCATCACTGTACAAATATTTCACGAAAAATTGTTCAATGTGATACTCTTTTCTATGGGGTAAAAGGAGTTTATTCCGGAGATAGTTGGAGTAGGCTAGTCAATAACCGAAAAAACCAAACCAAACCGACAAGAACCAAACCGACGGTTATTTTCTTTTTGTGGTTTGGTTTCGTTTTAGAAATTCAAAAACCGACTAAATTGGGTTTGGATACGGTTTTAACCACTAACCGATCCAAACCGACCCATGAACACTCCTATTATGATTAGTGACTAATGGGTTTGCATATAAGTGGGGCCACGGGTCAAATTCTACCTGTTTCGCAATTTCCATAGACTGTCTTACGTACACCATAAATATACGGAGGGATACAGTTGAGAGCATTGGGTTACAAGCAATATCTTTGTTTCTCAATTGACTGTCCGTGCAGACACAGATTTTGAGAAAAAACCTCTCTGTATAATTATGACACACACCTTACTCAGATTTTTTTTTTTTCCTAATCAGTATACCTTACCCAAGATTTGTGTCAAAACTCAAAACTGACATGGGCTTATAGGGCTAGGCAGCAGGCTAGAACCCAAAATGGCTAAATATGAAAAGCTGAGTTGCTATATATAGCAAAGAAAATTAGGTAATAGTTGACATCTCTGATAAATTTAATTTTTACATTTTGTTAGGTAATAGAAGTCAACATTCTGTTGAATAACATTTGACCTTCTTATTCACAGAAAAGAAAAAGAAAGCAACTCATGGTACATAGCCACTTTACGGGCAGCAATTAAAAAGCAAAACAACTAAGTTTCATTATTTCATCGAAAAGAATCAAAAGGTTTACCTCACAAATCCGGCATGAGGGACAAGACCATGAACTCCAATGAAAGAGATCTGTAGGAAGGGGCATATTAGCAAAAGCATAACACTGAAAATGGACAAATTATGCAGCTTAGAAAAATACCTCTATGTTGACCCCAAGCTTTCAGGCAGCTTCGGTGATACTTCTTCCCACAACTTTTGCATGACATCATTTTCCTTGCTCTTTCACCTCCTTCATTTTCACCGCAAAAGCATAGCCTACACATCACTTTGACATTCGATAGACCCTGTTCTTCTCCACCAACATCTTTCATGGAACCCTGAGGAAAGATATTTATTTGTAAATAAAAACATTGAATACTATCATGTAACAATTTATGATTCCAGCTCCCAGCCTCCAAGAAATGAGCAATGAAAAGGGGTTATTAGATGTTCGGTAACAATGCACCTCTCGAATATGAATATTCTCCTGGTGAGTGAGAACAGCTATTTGATTTCATTTGACGAACAACAAAATAAACATCCTAACCATTATTAGATCTTAAATCTAAATGGCTTCTAGACCACTGCTTTTTTGGGCGCTAACAGACCTTTACTTTTACGGGTAGCTTGGTTGACATAGTAGTTATGTGAGTAGGCATTGTTTATATGGTGATTAACAATCAAGGGATTGTCAATGCGGTGATTAATAACAAGAAGATTGGTATACATGAAATCCTTACTTTAAAAGTGTATATTTGTCTTGAGATAATTTAATCCCCGCAATGCAAATAAATGTGTTCTCATTCCACGTTCCACATTCCACTCCATAAAAAATAGTATGTGGTTCATACACAACTTAATGCAGGGATTATTTAATACCGCCAACAAAAAGTTTTAAGAGCCTTTCACTAAACGTTTTCACCTCTCTCAAGGATAAGGAATTTTCAAAAATGACCCATTACCTGAATTAAGGGTGTGTATATTCTAGTCATTGGAAAAGGAGATTCAAACTTGATGTAATTCAGACACTAAATAACCCCTGAATATTCTCAATCTTATAGAAAGCACCATGAAAATTCAATCTCTTTTAAAAGAGAATATCAGGACAGGCTAAATCATCAGTGTATCTTTTCTCCTCCTACAGTGGAATATTATACAAACACTTAAAACGTCTAAATGAGAATGGAGTTAAATTATCAGGTAACCTGAAAGTATTCATACAACCTGGAATGTCTAGACCTTTTTGTGCACCACATAAATGCTTTTCTCCCTTGACAGACAAAGCTCAGAATTAAAATAAAAAGGAACACGATAGTGATGACATAAAATCCATACGAAATATAAAGGGACAGATGTATCCCATTATCCTGACTATGATAAATAGGACAAAAGACAAGCCAATTGATTTAACAATCCTAATTTTCACATTTCACATTCCACATTAAATTAATGAAAATCTATTTAAAAATACAGCAATTACTAACCTCCAAATTACCAGACTCAAATCGTCTAGCAAAATCCTCAGCCACCATAGATGCAGCAGCAGCTTTCTTCTGCAAAGCAACACGCTTAGTCTGAGCTGAAGCAATAGCAGCCGCCTCCTCACCATCCCCTCCACCACCACCACCACCACCCCCATCACCTACAGGCACCTGTGGTGGCGGAGCAACAACAATCTTGGGCACCTTAACCTGAATTGTAGCACCTTCTCTTGCCTTAAGCAACCATGGGTCCTTAAGAAACTCCTCAACCTTAGCCACATCTTCCACGAACCCATTTTTACCCTTTGGAAACCCAAGTGAGCAGTAGCAAATCCTTCGACTACACCAAAAAAAGAGCGAAAACACTGAATTCAGTCAGAAAATTCCAAAAAGTTCATTTTCACCCTTTGGAAACCCAAATTGGCAGCAACAAATCTTTCAGCTATACCAAAAATTAGCCAAAACCACCCTCAAAAACACTCAATTCAGTCAGAAAATTCCAAAAAACTCATCTTTACCCTTTGGAAACCCTAATTGGCAGCAAAAAATCCTTCAACTACACCAAAAAAGAGACAAAACCCAGCCGTAAAAACACTCAATTCAGTCAGAAAATTCCAAAAAACTCATTTACCCTTTGGAAACCCAAATTGGCAGCAAAAAATCCTTCAAGTACACCAAAAAAAGAGCCAAAACACGCCCGCAAAAACACTCAATTCAGTCAGAAAATTCCAAAAAAACTCATTTTTTACCCTTTGAAAATCCAAGTGGGCAGTAACAAATTCTTCGACTACACCAAAAAAGGGGCCAAAACCCACACGCAAAAACACTCAATTCAATCAGAAAATTCCAAAGAACTCGTTTTTTCCCTTTGGAAACCTAAAGTGGGCATTAACAAATCCTTCGACTACACCAAAAAAGAGCCAGAACCCACACGCAAAATCACTCAACTTCATCATAAAAATCCAAAGAAACAACAAAACCAAGAAACCCCAATTATCCTCCATTAACAAATAGAGAGAGAAAGAGCAAACAGATCCACAAAATACCCCAAAACCCACCTGCAAAAAAACCCGTTAAACAACTTAAAACCATAAAACAAAGAACCCCATTTTCCATTCTTGGCCTAAATAAGAGAGAGAGTAGAGAGAAGAGTGTTAAAAAGGAGTAGGAAGGGATAAAATAAACAAAATTATAACCAAATAATACCCAAAAATAAATAAAAAAATAAAAAGAAAGGGGGAAGTGTGGTAGTACCAGGTAATTGGACAAGCTACGTGAAAGGCCATACGCGAGATAAAGATTTTGGTTGTATGAGGAAATTTTTCAAGAGTTTAAATTTGGGGGAAAATTAAGCCTTTTTGTTTGAGGGAAAAAGAGAGAGAAAGGGTGTATTGGTTATGGGTGCTTGGGGTAACCCAAGTTTGTTTATAAAGTGAGGCAAAACTCACATTTGGCACATTGAAGTTTTGAATATGTTAATAACAATCCCTTGGTTGTTTGAGAAAAACACTTATGGTCCCTTAAGATTGGGGGTTGATAATAATTTTTTTATTTTATTTTACACTCGGTGTTTAGTGTTCATATTGGAGCCTCGACTAATTAGAATTGCACGTTGCAGGGCCTATTTTCAGGGTAGCGCTCTCAACAGAATTTTTTTCATACCCAGAGCTCGAATTTATGACCTATGATTAAAGGTGGAGTAGTCTCACCACTGCACCACAACCCATGTTAGTGGGATTGATAATAAATGCCTAAACTGTAACGTATATTAGTGTTTGACTGGATTTTGAAGATAGATTTTGAAAACTTGTTTAAAGTATCTTATTGATTATGAAATTAAATTAGATTTTGAAGACTTTATATTCAAGTATTTTTAAGTTGATCAATGTTTGAGTTTTTGGTAATTTTATTCATAAAGATGAAATTAGTTATCTTTATTCCTCATACCACATGAGCCCTAGGAGAGGAAACTTTGAGAAAAAACACTTATGGCCCCTTAAGATTGGCGATTAATAAATATCTAATATATATTGTATACTGGAGTTTGACCGAATTTTGAGAATAAATTTTGAAAAATTGTTTTCAAACATTTGATTAATTATGAAAATTAATCAAATTTCAAAAATCTTATCTTCAGGTGCTTTAAATTTTAAGTTGTCCAGTTTTTGAGTTTTTGCTAATTTTACTCATAAAACTTTAAAATTTTCCAAATAAAATATATGTCTGAATATAACTTCAATTTCAAAAATCACACTTTAAAAACTTAAATATTCAAGTTTCAAATTTCGATTTTAAAGTTATGCTAAAGCAAAAGTGTCTAGTTTTTTTATTACTCATGAATAGTCTTCAATATTCATAAAGGTGTGAAAAAAAAAAACTTTGAAAAAGAGACCTTTGGTCCCTTAAGATTAACATGTGTATAGAACATAATGTTGATCATATAAATAGTTATTATAATCTTCAGCATTGATAAAAGTGATTGCCTTTAATCTATTTTAATAAAATGCGGATTGTGCAAAATAAGTATAACATATGATTTGGCTTACATTAAATTTAGTTTGACCTTCTAAACTATTAATTCCAAATTGAATACATACATTTTCTAATACTGTTGAGACTTTTTTTTCTTTTAGGGGGAGGGTCAAAAAAGATTTTATTTATTTAACAAAGATTCTACTGGCACAACCCCTACAGAAGTGTTAGTGGAAGAAATCCTATAGCTACAGTAAAAGGACTTGTAAATTGTAATATGTACAAGTCGACTATTCATGCAAACATCTTTTTTTTTTTTTTGGCTAAAACTATTCATGCAAACACCAGTAGCAGTAGTATTGTATATATATGCTGATCTAGTGGTGAACATTTCGCCCTTTAAGTGTCACATCTCCACGTTGATCTGCAAGCAAAAGGCCGCAAGCAAAATATCCACCAAGAACGGTGAAGACTCTCAAAAAAGCGTAGTTATAGTAGAGGAGGTATGGACAGTGGTTTCCCGTAATATGGTATGGTATAGTTATTAATAGAGTCATGTTTATTTTGATTATTTTTAAAATTTTGTAGTATGATATTATTTAATTTCATGATTTTATAACCATGAAAACCCTAACTTCATATAACCATCGATTTGATGGTATCCCATAATTTGTTTATCTTTTTAAGTATATTCTTACTTAATATTATATAATCTTATTTTATGATTCACCTTATATTATTTAACTTTACCTTCTACTTTGACCTCCACCCTGCCTGCCTCATTGATCCCCTCCCCCATTGATTTTCTTAAAGAATTATTTTTTAAAAAGAAAAAAAAAATTCAAACTTTTTGCTTATCTCGCCCCCTATCAAACTCAACCTCAATTTTTATTTTATTATTTAAAAAAAATCAAATTTTTTTTTTACCCCACCTTCACCCCAACCCTCTCTCCCCTCCTCCCTACTAGCCCCCTTCCTCCACCAATTTTTTTTTAAGAAAATATTTTTAAAACCTTCAACAATTTTTTTTTACACCACCCCCATCCCTACCAACTCCCCCCTCCCCTACTGATAAAAAAAATAAAACAATTTAAACTTTTTTTCTTACCCCACCCCTACCCCCTATCCTGACCCCCTACTCCACTATCTCCGCCCCAAGTTTTTTTTTTACAACAAAAAAAAAAATTTTTTTTACCTACCCTGCCCCTTTTATCATGTTTGTTTTTATTATTTTATGTTATATACAAATATTTTTAGAAAATATTTTTCTACTTGCAAAACGAACACAAGAAAATAAGTAAGAAATAATTTATTTTCTTAGAATTTTTTTTTCTAGATTTCATATCAAACACACATGTAGCATACACAAAAGATGTATTCAAACTTTGTACTTATCGTTGGTGTCATATCTCAAAAGATCAAAAATAAATGAAATTTATTACTATAAAAAATGAATCCGATTATATTTATTTTGATCTACTCTTTTATTGACTTTGTTAGAATTTACATGAATTTAACAACTTAATATATCTACATAGCATAATTATTGATAAATTAGTAGAAAGAAATTATTTTATTAACAATTATTGATAAGTTTAACAATTATAATAATTAAGGGTATTTTAATAAACTTATCAATTACGATACAATATTATACTGTCAAATCAAACAATAAAATTGTTATTAAATGACAGTGAATGATACAATCCATCCAAATATTGTATTGTACTAAACTGCACAGTACGATATCATATCATATAATACCGTATATTATGAAACCATGACAAACCACCATCCAAACGAAGTGTCAGAGTCATACTGTTGAGATGCTAGTTCCTAAAACTAAGGAATTTCAATAAAAGACATATAATGTAGATAGTAAAGCAAAGAATACAATATAATTTTTTAAAATTTTCACTAAAAAGGATCTTCATATTATTGTTCAAATCATTAACCTTAGGAATTTGACACTTCGTCAACATGATAAAGAGACTTTCTGAAAAGAAAGCAAAAGGAAAAGAGTAAGGAAAGGGAAAAGGGACTATATTGTAGGGAATCGAACCATCATCAATAAGGTGAAAATTGAAAAAGACAATTAATTGAGCTATTAAGATTTTTTTATGACAAAAATTTTGAAAAAAATCGTATATAAGATGAATCATAATCTTCTAAAGCCTTGATAATTTTATGATCAGTAACATTAAAAAAATATCAATAAAAATAGGAAAATATTTGAACTAGTATAATGACTTTATTTGATTCGGGAAATACTAAAACTCTGTAAATCTTTCATTTTAATAAGAAGTCAATATTGCATATATTCGTTGAGTTCTTTCAATTCACATATGTATCTCAATCTTATGAATAAGGATATTTCAAAACTCATAAAAATAAAAGAAAGTAAGAAAATTTCTTATTCTCTCAATCCCACTTTTCTTTCTTTGGTTCCCAATAATTTTATCTACAATTACACAATTTAAATTTTTGACAAGTTGAAGACAACATTTAACTAGGCATACTAGATTTAGAGAGCATATATAATTTAATAATTCTTTATAAATTATATTATCTTTAACTACAATAATTTAGTCATGCTAAATCCCTTAATTGACAATATTAAATAACGTAGTAGATTTCACCATCAAGTAAAAGACCAATGTAAATGATAAAAATCTAGAACTTTAAGCATTGTTAAGCTAGTTATGGTGTAGACATTGTATGTTCATCTTGTAGAAAAAATTCTAGTAATGAAAATAATCATTAAAAATAAAAAAAAAATATACTGAAAATCAAAATAAATTTATAAATTTATTTTTTATCACAAAAAAGTTAAAACTTTTCATAAAAATCAAATAGCGATTTAATTGAAATAATTAAAATAGCATAATATTAACTTATTAAATAAGGAACAACCCCAAAAACTTAAAGAGAATTTTTTAATGAAATTCAAATTGAATTTATTTGTGTGTATTATTTTAAAACAATAACATGCTCATACATTACTATAATTCAAATGAATCGATGAAACTCAATACAATTCATGCATTATCAAATAAGTTATCTTTTATGAATGACAAATATAATTCTAGATATATTTAATTACGCTCTGGTACCAAATGTAAGTCAATACATAATTTATTATATATTATAATTGGGAATGATGAGTTTTCATCGTCCTCACAATTCACATTTTGGCTCTTCACGTGGATCCCACAAAATGAAACAATTATGAATTTATCAAAAATTTGAACCACAAATTTATTTGATGTACATCTACCACACGTGGAAACACCACAATCAAAATATAGCCAAATAAGATAATATTTTTTTTATCTTGTTTTATGTGACACTCTGTAATTTCACACAATATTTAAATTAAAAATTAGAATTTACAATATTGAATATTTTTATGATTATAAATTATTTTAATTTTAAGATTAATATTTTAATTATAGTAAAGTAATAGTTTTTTTTTTGGATGAAGTAAAAAAAAAGTGTCACATAAAATAAGACGGAGAACATATTTTTTTCCTTCAATATTTCTTTAAGAACCACAATGCGTGGATGGTATTGAAAAGCTTCTCATTAACTTTTTAAATTTTAATTTATCACATTTTTTATCACAAATATCATCTTATTCTTATCTTGTACTCACTGATTTAGTACTGTACAATATGATGACTCTTCAAAAAAGAGTCGGTGATTACTTTCTTTAAAATTTCTTAAGTTATGTTTTTCTTATCAGTTTAGGTTCTTTCATCTTGGTTAGGCAAGTTATTGCACTTTTTTTTTTTAATTTGAATATAGATTGATAGTTATAACAAGAAAAGAAGAAGAATATTCTTAAAAATAGGCTTGTGCATATTTCAGATTATATCATTATCACAATCATAAAAAGCCTCTAAAATATTTTATTCTTGAGAAATATCCAAATAAAAGGATGGTCTATCTTGTAAAAATTCTTTGTTAAATTCTATATCTCGAATCATCCTCATACATAAAGACTTGTTAGATATCGTAGAACATGAAAAAATCTCAATCATTTTTTAAATTTATTTAATTCGAAGGTGTTTGACAAAGTAATCATAAGGTAATTTGTGTGATTGTAAATTAGATCTTCTGATGATTGGTGAGAATTTTTTTTTCCTTATACATTTATACTTCTACAATTTGTGCTAATCTTTGATTTGTTGTAAAAATTATTTTAGGGGAGGGTGGTGGTTGTGAGTTTTTCTCTTTTTGTTTGTTCGAATAATTGATATAATGTTCTTTTTGTTGATCTGTAGCTTCTGTGGTCATTTATGCTCTTAATTATGTGTTTCTTGATCTATTTGTTTAATCATTCCATTCATTTTTTCGTAAGAAGTGTTGATTGTTGTTCGAGTATGGCATCCAATAATTTGCACACCTATTAATATTTTTCCTTAATAAATAAATCAAAAAATAAAGTGATTTTGGCTGGAAGTTGGAGAAGTTAAAGAGCTTGAGTCTCTCAACTTATGAAAGATAATAGAAGTTGGAAAAGTCAAAATGACTTTTAAGCACTTTTAAAGTGTTTGGATAAATTTAAAAAGTATTTATAAGCACTTAATTTTAAGCTAAAATGTTAAAAATACACCAAAAGCTATAAGTTAGAAATTTCAACTTATGACTTTTGACTTAAAATGCTAAAAATAAGTCAAAAGGTATTAGTTGAAATTTCTAGCTTTTGACTTATGGCTTATAAGCCAAAAGCCAAAAGTCAATTCAAATAGGCACTTAGTAAAATACTTAAATATGATGTCAAATTTTAAGTGAAATTGAGAGTTATTATCCGTACAAATTGAAGGTGTGATTGAATTGTTGATTTTTCTATTGGGTGTTTGACTATTAAATTTGATATAACTTGTTTTATATTTCAAGAACTGCTACTATCTTTCGCTTTTGGATGTACAAAATAAAAGAAATAACAAAGGTCTTTTTGACAAGGATTTAGCATCGTACATGTAAGTATATAACTTTAGCAAATTTTATTTTTCTAGATGTCAATTAATGTTTATGTTTATCACAAGTGTATGTCTTATGGTGTATATTTTATTCTTCTTTTTTATTGTTTTTCTCATATTTGAACTTATATGCTCTTAATGGCGACATAATATAGTTTGAACATAATTAGATTGACATTTATTGACAAGTGAAGAAAAACAGACTTTATTATTGCACCGCAAATTTAAATATCAAGAATTAAAGAGACATCGACTTCTTGAAAATACTTTCTCTAAATCAACTAAAATGGTATTAATATCCTTGTGGTCTACAAACACTACCATGCTTTCGTTATACACTTACGAAAAAGGTGAGTATGTAGTCCTGTATTAGTTACACCAATGGCTAGTGAGTGTTGGTTAATATTAATCTTTTATTCTAGATTCAACTTCAAATCTATTTGATCAATATCCCCAATCAAATTATGTTTCACTCGAAAATTTTTCAAAATGTAAATTTTGTTTTGCAAAGAGATTTGAATATGAATCACCTGAATTTTGTTGTGCCAATGGTACTGTCAAGTTGACTTCACATGAAATGTCAATGAAATAAGAATTCATATACTGTCGAACATAAACAATCTATTTGCATTTACATCACTTGTTGCAAAATATGGTAAAAATTGACTAAAAACGATTATGGTGTATATATATATATTTATAGTTCAAGGACAGATGTATCATTTTATAAATAATTTGTATCCGCAAGATGAAAAATCAATTTTTTTTTACAGTTGTACTTCTATAAGAATAGTAACGAGCTAGCATATAGGATGGCTTGTTCCAACAAAGTTCATGAATCAATGGTGAAAAAATTAATGGACATATTATCAAATAATCAATATTCTATCTTTATTCGATTTTTGGTAAACATTTCTAACCTAGAAGACTTTCACACTGCTATTAGATGTGACTTAAGTTTAGATCAACGATAATCTACCTAGCTCATCTGATATTATAATAATATATGTTGAGGAAAATGATGAAAATGCTAGTCGGGCGCCTCATATTCAAATATATACTCGCAATAATTGTACAAGAAGAGTAAATTATTATTACGAATGTTATGATGCTTTATAATATCCATTGTTATTTTCATATATATCATCTAAGTAGATGGCATTATGATATTAAAAATATTTGTGAGATAGAAAATATTTATGAACATCCTAAAACTTCTGAAATTGATGAGACACTGAATATACAAAATGTTTGCTCTCCCAACGGATATCTTGAAACGAAACATGATATTCTAGATAAAGAAAAGCGAAAACGAAATACAATATCTATTTGTGAATATTATTGTTATAAACTACAAATGAGAGACGATGATGAAAGTAAAATTTTACACACAGAAAGAATAATTCAATAATATATGATTGATGAGTATATAAAAAGTGAAACTCAACGATTGAATTTTTATTCATATAACCGAGATTTGTTCAAAATGAATGTATTGCAAGGAGTTATTGATATTTTGAGATTGAGTGAAGGAGATGCTTCTAATGTTGAAAAAGGAATATTTCTTTTAAATTCTTTTATTGGTGGATCTAGAGATACGCGTCAACGATACACGAATACTATTACATTAGTTCAATATTTTGATAAGCCTGATTTATTTATAATCATAACGTGTAACCCATATTGGCCTGAAATAAAGAAACATTTAGTATCTGTGAATGAAGCACAAAATAGACCTGATCTTATTAGTAGAGTGTTTAGAGCAAAAATCGAAGAGCTAAAAGTAGATATCCTTAAACAAAATATTTTTGAAAAAGTCGCAAGTTTATGTATACTGTAGAGTTCCAAAAGTTAGGCTTACCTCATGTTTATTTTCTTATTATACTAACTGCTGAACACAAATTCCTAAAAAGCTTATGATAATAGTAGTGTCATGCGTTTAAACTTCTGGCTAAGTCAAAATCAGACAAACAAGTTAAAATGAAGGAAGTAAAAGTTTTTATAAATTAAAAAATAATATTTTTCTTAGAGTATATTCTAGACTTTATTTTAACTTTCAAATAAATGCATGCACTAAAACTGTTCTCCTTTTTATTTTACTGTTTTTTTTTTTTTTTAAATTAAAGTTTTTAACAATCTAAAATGATTGTTGTCTTATGTTGAATTACCTTCATTATCTTTTTCTCAGTTAAACTTATTGACTTTATGAAATACAATATTTAAGTAATATATAAAATATTTTATGCTATAATTATTGTATGATTGCGTCAATAAAGTTAATCTATAAATAAAGATAACATTTAAATTAAATGGTTGAAAGTCTGATTTAGCAAAATACTTGTAAATGTTTCTTGAATTGGTGAAATCTTACAAGATTATTAAAACTTCAATTAGGGATAAAATGAATTTTAAGAAGTTGGGTGTTCTCTCTTATTATTTTTTCATATAAAACAATCCGTCAATTTTTTAATTATTTTTTAGTTTAATTGAATAAATAGATCTTTTATGGTGTCATTATCACTTTTTCTATTACCTATTACTTTTTGTATAACATTTTAAATGTCAATATAATTATTTAAATTTATAAAAATGGGTGAGATCTTTCAAGGTCTTTAAAATTTTAATTTAGGATAAGAAAGACATAATAAATTCATGTGAAGCCTACAAAAATTGGGTACGTGCTTTGCACGTGTGCCTCATGTTAATTAATAAAACTATACATATTTTATTTCATTGTTTACCCTATTATTAATTCTATACATCAATTATGATCACGGAGAATAATTTATAGATCATGTCTCATGTATTCCATCAAATTTAGCTTGTTGAGTTGGATTGCAACATCTAAAGCCCTCTTAATTTTAGTAATTATCAAAAAGGAATTATGAACGTGCGTCGTAGGTTCTAAATAATAAAGTTAAGAATATATTAACGAAGAAAATTTGAGTCTCTCAAATAAGTAATAAAAATATACCGATTGATTAACATAGAAAAATATAAGAAGCATCTCACATATTGAAATGCAATATCAAACATTGGGAATGACAAATGGTATAAAATATGCACATTAAAATTTTTACTTGGTGTTAGTATTGCTTTACCACCACATCTATAGTAACTTTTGTCTCTAATATAATCAAATTTACAAGCTCGCTGCTATGCAACATATTTATAAATCAAGCAACTGAAACATCATTAATTACACAAATTTTTAGACAAAATAAATAAAAGTAAAAAAGTAATTATCATTATTAGCGGATAAATGCATTAACTGATGATTAGCAACAAAAGCAATTTCTAACATCTTCCGTATAGCTACTTTGGGCGAACAGATTACAGAAAAATATAGTAGCAACGAAAGTAGAAGAAAAAAACAGATAATAATAAAAACAAGAGATAGGAATTGATCATAAACGTCAATCAAACAATATAATAATCAAGATATTATTATATCAACCTTTACACAAAAAAATTCTCAAAGTCGACCGACATTCATCTACCACCTACAAACTACAACAAAATAATAGGACAGTAAAAATATCAAAATAATACAGTTAAATCTAACCTTTACACAAAGAATTTCTCAAACTGATCACCAACATTCATCTACCACTTGTAAACTACAACAAAATAATACCATAATAGAGATATCAAAATAATTCAATTAAACCTAATTTTTACACAAAAATTACCTTCTCAAAGCCGATCGACATTGATGTACCACTTGTAAACTACAACAAAAAAATACGATAATAAAAATATAAAAATAATACAATTAAACCTAATTTTTACACAAAATTTCTTCTAAGCCGATCGACATTCATCTATCACTATAAACTATGACATAATAGAGATATCAAAACAATACAATTAAACCTAACGTTTGCATAAATTTTTTCTCAAAGTCTACCGACATTCATCTACCACTTATACTAAGCAAATAATAATGAAATTATGAAAATACGATTAAATCTAACATTTACCTAAGAAATTTCTTAAAGTTCGACAGAATATACAAAATAATATGATAATAGAGATATCAAAACAATATAATTAAACCTTTTTACACAAAAAATTTCTCATAATCGGCCAACATTCCTCTACCTTCTCTAAACTGCAATCAAACAATACCATAATAGAGATATCAACAAAATACAATATAGTTTAAACCTCACTTTTAGAGAAAAATTTTCCAAAATCAGCCAAAATTTATATGGCACCTGTAAACTATAACAAAATAATACAATATTAGAGACATCAATACAATATATTAGGAGAATACGATCAAAACTATTTTTTGCATAAAAAAATTCTCAAAGTCCGACACAAAATTCATCTATGATATAAATTTGAAATTAATAAAAAGAATCATCTTCACTGAAAACTAAGAAAGAAAAGTAAGCAATTGTATATCAAAATAAAAATAATTAAGATAACGTAGAGAACAAATAATTATATACATGCAAAAAATATACATATGATTGATATAAAATAATTTCAATTAGGAGACAATGATTAGGAAGAACTTTCAATTCATAGAAGTCCAAAACCTTATAGAAATTCAAAACTTTTTCCTCCAAAAAGGGATTATCTAAATATGAAAGCTTTTATTTTTTTCTTTTTGAAAAAATTAAAAATCCTTATAATTAAAAATTTGGGGACAATCCTAAACGTATCAAACAAAAATTGTAAAAAAATTTGGTTTTGAATTTTTTTATTTTAAAGGTCTATTTCCTTTCTAATATTACTTTATGTTTTAATGTATTTTGCTAAAATTGGGTAGCTTCTTACCAAATATTTTGGGACATCTATTGTAGAATTTTTTAATTTTTAAAATATATTTTTCCTTATCAGATATTTTGGGACTCTTTCATTTTAAAAATATTGTAAATATAATAATATAATAATTGAAGTAAATAGTGAAAAGACAATTTTATCTATTGCATCGATTTTTAATAAAGGATAAAAATTTCAAATCACTTTTCTAATAAGTGTGAAGACCTTAGAAAAGTGATTTGAAGTTTTTATCCTTCATGAAAAGACCGTCCTTTAGACAAAATTATCTTTTCACTATTTTCTTTAATTTATTTATTATTTAATTATTTTTATTATATTAACTAGACTCCTAATATATATGGAATTCTAAAATATATGGAAAGAAATTAATTAATAATACTCCTAACATAGAATTTTATTGAGGAAATACTTCTGTAAATATTCAGATGCACGTTAAACTATTACACTATCAAACTTAGTAAAACAAAGGATGAAGAATAGGTGTATGCAAGGACGGATTTTTTAGGTGTATGCAGACAATAAATCTATTATTCAGGTGTATGCAAGGACGACACTATCAATCTCATGCAACAAATAAATCTATTATTCTCACGTGTATGCAGCCAATAAATCTATTATTCAGGTGTATGCAAGGACGACACTATCAATCTCATGCAACAAATAAATCTATTATTCTCACATGTATGCAGCCAATAAATCTATTATTAAATTATTACACTATCAAACTCATCCCGCCAATAAATCAATCCACACTATGAAGGACGAAGAACTAGCTATTGCATGAAATTTTTTTATTTACAACTTAATAAAATAAAGACCGTATTTTTCAAACTCATGTATTTAAAAGAATGTGGCATACTCATCTAATTTGATCTGGTTGCATGTCTAGATTGGTAGATGCTTAACTTTATCAACTTCTTTACTGTTTTTGTCAATATAATAGAATTCAACGTGTGTATATAAATATCTTTTTTGTTTTCATTCAAGTCATTCTTTAGGGTTAAAACTTTTGCTCAGACAAGAATCATTTTTATCAAAATCGAAGCTTTGATCAATATTGTATTATTTTGTTGTAATTTATAGGTCGTAGATGAATGTCAATTGGCTTTGAGGAATTTTTTGTTTAAAGGTTAGGTTTAATTGTATTGTCTTAATATCTTTATTAGTTTATTATTTTGAGAAATTTTTTATGTAAATGTTAGGTTTAATTATATTGTCTTAATATCTCTATTAGTTTATTATTTTGTGGTAGTTTACAGGTTGTAGATGAGTGTCCATCGGCTTGGAGGAATTTTGTGAGTAAAATTTAAGTTTAATTGTATTGTTTTGATATCTCTTTTATCGTATTATTTTATTGTAGTTTACAGGTGTTAGATAAATGTCGGTCGTCTTTGAAGATCTTTTTTACGTAAAAGTTAGATTTTATTGTATTGTTTTGATATCTCTGCTTTGAGATTTTTTTGTGTAAAAGTTAAGTTTAGTTGTATTATTTTGATATCTCTTTTATCGTATTATTTTATTAGAGTTTACAGGTATTAAATAAGTCTTGGACGGCCTTGAGAGAATTTTTGTGTGAAGGTTAGATTTAATTGTACTATTTTATTGTCTCTATCATCTATTATTTTATTGCAGTTTACAGTTTTTTTTTGGTCAAAGGTTAGATTTAATTGAATAAAATTTTCATCTTTACATATTTAATTATTGTATTTGTAGATTTAATTACAGGTGGTAGATTTAATTATTGTATTTGTATTTATTATTTAAATAAATTTTCTATTTAGTGTAATGTTTGAACTCATAAAAGTGAGGTATACGCGCGAGGCGTGTACAACTAAACTAGTAAAAGCAAAAGAGAAAAGACACCATTTCCCCTATGAACTTGTCCGTTCAACTTACTTTAGCACTTTAACTAAACTTTCATATATTTACTCCCCCTCCCTCTTTTAACATCTTTATAGTGTGTTAAATACAACCCTAAAGACGTAATACCACTCTCACAATGGAGAGTGCATCACACACGTTGACACATCAACGTCACATCACTGCCCCCCCTTTTAACATCTTTAAAGTGTATTAAATACAACCCTAAAGATGTAATACCACTCTCACAATGGAAAGTGCATCACACACGCCGACATATCGACACCACATCACTGCCACGTCGGAGCCACGCAAACAAAATATTTTTAAAATATCTTCATATATATATATATATATATATATATATATATATATATATATATATATATATATATATAAAAAATAAATTAAAAAAAAAACTCCTCCCCCCATTTTCTTTTTCTTTAAACCATTCCCCCCCTCCCCCCCGCTCTCCTCCTCCTCCATCAAACCCACCCAACTCTAATTTTTTCTATTTTCCTCTATTAATATCCTCCCACCTCACCTCCAATTTTTTCTATTTTCCTCCACTCCCACCCCTCATTTTCCTTCTTCTTCAACCACCCTCTCCTCACCCCTCCTTTTCTTTCTCCTCTTCCAGCCCACCTTCATCCCTACTCCTGGAAATGACCCCCCACCCACCTCCAATTTTTTTCATTTTTCTTAATTAACACCATTAGAGAACAATCACGAAAATGACCCCACACCCCACCTCCAATTTTTTTCATTTTTCTCAATTAACACCATTAGAGAACAATCACAAAGACATCAAATTAAAATTTTTCCTCCATTAAACACTATCTCAACTTTCAATCCAACTCTCTCAACGTTTTCAACCACCAAATTCCCCCTTGAAATGCAAACAATTATCATTTTCAAAAATAAAATACTAAAATTTTTCTTTATTACAAGTGACATAAATAAATAATAGAAAAGGAACAATGGACTTTAAAAATAAAAGTTAAAAAAATTTCTTCTAGTCGAACTGAATCAATGAAGCAGTTCAGTGTCTTCAATTTCTTCGTTGAAGAATCTGTTAATGGAGGAAAATGAAAAAAATTGGAGGAGAGTGTTGTTGGAGAATGTGTTTGAGGTTGATAATGGAGGAAATAATGGTTGTAGAAATGGGTGTTATTGTTTGTTGGTGTATTGGAGAAGAAAAATGTGTGGGATGTGGGGTGTAGGTGTGCGGTACGGGGTGGGGATGAGATGTTAAGGGGGTGGGGGGCTTTGAAGAAGAAAGGGGTACTTATATTATATTATATTATATATATATATATATAGTGGGAGCATCTCAGTTTTTAAGTAAAAAACACATTTTTTTCTTTTTAAAAAAATTCCACGACAGCATTAGGGTTGATAATAATCCACTTTAAACTTATTAAGAGGGGTGAATAAACGTGTGTTAAGTTAAAATACTAAAGTAAGTTGAGCGAACAAGTTCGGGGGGGGGGGGGGGGGGGGGGATGATGTCTTTTCTCAAAAGTAAAACTAAAAGCAAGACAAAAAGCCAAGATATTACAGAGCCATGTGATAATTTCTAGGACAAAACTTAATAGTGTTGTAATAAATATTTTGAATTTGAAAATAATAGTGCTAGACGAAAAAAAGAGATTTTTCATTAACTTAAATCTAGAAACTATATTTAAAGAATCTTAAATAAACTCTAAAAATTAGTTACAGGCCTTTTTTAAAAAACTGGAGATTTGAACTTTAATATATTTGCTAAATCAATAATTTTAGGGTTATGAAATTTTATCACGTAAGTTACAAGCTCTTTTTTAACCCAACTAATCCTAACTTTCAATAACTAAAAAGATATTTCAACCAGATAACAATTTTAAATTTATACTGATTATAACTACCTATATGATTTTAGAGTTTTAATTTTATCTCAATTCTTTGTGCTTATCATTACTTAATTTGAATTTGAATTTAAAAATAGTGTTATCTCAACTATTATCATTATCATTACTATAAATACTTATTGATATATTTCAAATTCTTCATAAAAAAAAAAAGTAGAACAGACCAATTCATTTTCTATACCAGCCAAGTAAAATGTTCAAGGCTATTTTTAGAGCATCCAATATCTATCATGAAAATGCCATCTAAAATCAACTCTATACGTGTAACGATCTGAATTTTTGATGAATTATGTGAAGCATGTGTTTTGTATGATTTGACTATTTTACCCCTTTTCATAGTTGTATTGTTGTATTTCTGGGGTGTGGGGGTGATTTGACTATTTTGTGGTTTTGGAAGGCTTCGAGAGCCTTATTTTAGACTTATGTGGCTATCTTTTGATCTGTACAACGGATGGATGAATAGACTGCGCCAACAGATCTGAAACATCGATTTTAGGGTGGTAACATATTCGGTCTGATTTTATGGCTTTTAAATCTCATTTTGACCCTCGATTTGAAAATTGTGATTTCAAATTTTGGGGATCAACACATCTTTTTAAAAATTTAACTTTGCCAATGCATTTGAAATGTTGAATTTAGTGGGGTTACATAGTTCATTTGTGTAAATTGAATTCCGAATGAATCCCGATACCTTAGCGAAAACTTGAAATTTTTTCCAAGTTTTAGTTGATATTTGGTGTCGGAGAGGATAGTACGATCGCATAAGGGGTGATTGTAATCGCAATATCTGCTCCTGAGGTCAGCTAGTGCGATTGCACACTGGGAGTGCGATAGTACTACCTGGATACCTGAAGGTGCTACAAATAGACCCCTTAAGTCGCAATTTCGGGCATTTTTCACCTGACCTCTTGAGAGATAAACCCTAAAATAGTGTGAGCACTTAAAAGTGAAACTTGTGGGTGCTTGGTAAGCTAGGTTAATGTCTATTTCTTGATTTATTTACCGATTTAACGTAAGATTTCATGCTTTTCTTACTCTAATTCTTGATTTATTGTTCAAAACCCCAAAAACCTTATTACTTGATTTATCTCCAAATTTCACTCCTTTCAACTTGAGTCATGTTTCTAATCCTATAATCACTTATTTTTCCTCAATTTAACCTTCAAAACATCTTCGATACAAATTTCAAAAATTTTATCCGGTAAAGGTTAAAAATAATTTTTCTTCGATTTAAACCTCATTTTTAACTCAATTTGACTTGGGTTTTCAACTATATATTCCTAAAGGTATAAGATACACGTTTTTGAAGTAAAGTTTTGATTTTACTCTTCCATTTTGAAAATCTATTTCGGGGATTCATTTTGACTCCGAATCAAAAGTAGGCAATATGGGTATCGTTGTCTTTGTTTTAACACGTAGATTCTATATTTCTTGGTTTTAGTTAATTTTGGGATCGTTCATGAGAAGTAAGGTCATACATTTGAATTGTAGCAGATCGATTTCGACATTCGAGGTAGGTTATGGCTTAACGCTTTCAGACTGGATTTAACATTCGAGGTATGTTATAACTTAACATTCGAGGTAGGTTGTGGCTTAAAATGGCTTAACATTCGAGGTAGGTTATGACTTAACTCTTTAAGGGTGGGAACTAATCATGAAAAATGACTATCTATGTATTGTACCCGTGTGGGGGCCTATATGTGATGTAATAGCTGAATTTGAGATATTATGTGATATGTGTACCATGTGGGATCCTGCGTGTAACACCCCGTATTCAAGTATGTGCATTGGCGTATTCAAGTACGTGTATTGGTCTTATTTATATGGAATTAATTTTTTTATTTTATTTATATCGGAATTTGCCCGTCGATGGTTCCATGCGAAGGTTATTGAATAAGCTTTCCAACGATATAAAGATTTCCAAAAACAGATAGGTTTCGGATATAATCGAACACGTTCGAAACTATAAAACGGTGGCCGAGATATTTGAGAATAGTAAATGTGCAGGAAAATTTCCTGCACACAAACTACTGAGGCCAGCCGAATTTTTGGGTCAACTTCGAATGATCATAACTTCCTTAATATAATGAACTGGAAGAGCTGTGACCTATGAAAAGAAAGATCTTTGAGTCTTTTTTCCAATGCAATTGTTTTCATCCAAATCCAACGTCTGAATAAGGAGTTATACTCGTTTTACTTCATCCTATCAAAATAGATTTTTAGGGTCAACTTCAAACGACCATAACTCCATACTTACTAATTTATCAAATTGGTTGAGCAAGATGCATGGAGAAACTCTCGATAAAAGTGTGTTGTTCAACTGTTGGGACCACATCTTCAACGTGCATCAACACATTTTGACCTAAAACAAACACAGAGACCCTCCATGTATCCTTTAAGGCTTTTGAAGAAAGTGTTCTGAAGTGCTTCTAGAATGCCACAACTTTGAAGATAGTGTTCTTGATTGAGCTCACAAGAGACGAGAAACTCCTTACCAACTTCGAAGATGGCAACGACCAGCTTGAATACAAAATCAAAGAGCTGGAGGCAAGCTTGAAAATTATCGGGATTCACATACTACAGCAAGCATCTGATCTTCTCCAAGGAATATTGAAAGCATGTTAAGGCAAGAAAACACAATCAATTATAACCATATTTCCAAGGAAGCAATGATACTCTAGTTGCCTTTCAATCTCGTTTGTGGTTCCGATCAGATCAATGATAGTGGACCTGATCGAAAACACAAACAAGAAAGCATGGGATGAAATTTAAAATTTAGAAATTTCCGCATTCACTTATATTCCTTATTTTAACTGCAGTTGCTGTTGGCCTAAGTTTTTTAGAATTATTGTACATCATTTCAACCCTCGATGCCCGTGAGGCTTCTTTGTTGGTCTTCTTCTATTTTCTATCTAGGTGATAATACCGACCACGCAGCTCTCTAGTAAAGTGTCCATCTGCATTATTTTTCTTTCAGAGACACAACAGATGAAATCACATTACCGGATACACTTTTATATTTGCACTTGATTCAGATCTCATATCTGTTAAGATAATTCCATCGACCAGATTTGCTAGAAGTTACTTTCTACCCTTTGTCTCTCTTTAATTAGCTTTCAGATGATATAGTCTTCCATTAACCACCCATTTTCCCTCGAAGGCATTCTCCTACCGCACCTTCTGGCATATAATCATCACCCTGAGCGAGCAACCCAACCATATAAATTTTGTCCAGGGCAATAACTATATTAGTTTTCCATTCATGTTAGATGCAGTGCTAAGCTTCGAAGGCCCTCTAAGGGTCCAATGCACCCTAAAAGTTAGTCCAATCGTTATTGAATCTCTTTACAATGACACCAAAACTAGATCTCTTCACAATGCTTGACAAATAAACATGAGCAACAACCGACATTAGATCTTAAAAGGGTATCAGAACCATATTCATGGTCCCTCAGCCTTATCAGTTCGAACCTACCAAACTTAACTGTAAAATTATAGACATCTTGTTTGAACGATCTATGACTAATAAGTAAAAATAGCATTCACAAAATCAGTGCACTCTATGTGTGTTTCCACGATAACATTATCAGTAATACATACCTCCCACATATGAAGTGGTTCCATCTGCAAGCAACTTATTCCTCCGAACCCATCTTTACAGCGCCTCTTACGATAGTCCGTCAAAAGTTGATCAACTGTCAGTTCCTTATATCTACAAAGAAGAGAAAAAATTGATATCACAAAAAGAACATTAGCCATCTGTTGCATCAGATGTGGAGTCTGTTGCAACAGATGTGAAGTCTATTGGAACAGATGTGGAGTCTGATGGAATACATCAAACCAACATTTCTAGTGGTTTTATTTGTTCCAACAGTTTTTCCATCTGTTGCAACATCAACAACAGCATAAATATCAACAACAAAAATAACATTTGTTCCAACAATATTATCAACAACAAAGAAGCAACATTCTTTATTCCAGAACCATCAACAACACCACACCACAAGTTCCAACAACGTCAACCCTACCAGCGACATTAATAACTGCATCAACAATAAAGAAACAAATAAAATACATACAAAAAAATGATACTGCCAACAAGGCTTTTAAACTTCTCCCAACAGATGATTTTTTTCTCATATTGTAATAAGAATTCTCGATTTGTTTATTCAACACTTAAAAGTTCCTTCAATTTTTTTTAATAAATATGATATGGGTAAATAGTAATTAAATAAAAAAACAGATGTAAATAACTATAACTTGCAAAAAAGAAGATGAGAATGAAAAAGCAATAATGAACCATACCTTAATATAAAAAAGGGGATCAAAACAGAAATTTAAGTCGAGGACAGATATGGATCGATTTAGATCCAAAAAGATCTATGAGAAGAGAAGATAAAATAGAGAAAAAAGGTTGTGACCCTAAAGAGGAGAGAAAGAAAAAGACGAGAGTTGAATAAAATAAACTGCAGTTGAAGGAAGAGATGAGATAATTTCTATAGATGTATTGTGTACGTAGACGTGGTGGTTTTCAATATTCATTAATTAATATTCATTAATTTCATTAATAATTTGAGGGGCACGAGGAAGACTAAGACTACTGACATTGAAAAGACAGGACAAGACTTGTCAATGAACTCACTTTTGAGATATCTAAGAAATATTTTTTACCGCCTTTAGTAGTAAGTACTACTACTTGATATTATCTACTCGGACCAGAAGCTTGCTTTAAAATTAAAAGAGAAAAAAGGATTTTCAAATAGATATGTCATCTGTTTCAACATATATAAATATCTGTTTAGAAATCCGAACAGCTCAGTCATCTGTTACAACAGATATAATTATCTGTTTAAAAATTTCAACAGCTCACTCATTTGTGAAAACAGATGAAAATATTTACTTGATAATTAATAAAATCAGATATGCCATCTGTTACAACATATATAAATATCTGTTTAAAAATTTCCAACAGCTCAGTCATCTGTCACAACAGATGTAAATTTTTATTTGATAATTAAATCAGATATGTCATCTGTTGCAACAGATATGAATAATTGTTTGAAAATTTTCAACAGCTTAGTCGTTTGTTGTAACAGATTTCATTGCAATTGATTTATGTGGATCTAGGGGTGAATGAATAAGCTCGCAGGGTCAACTACAATCCAATAGAGTCTTTGTAATTGCATGGCATTGGTATTGCGTTTATCCCGACCCGAGTCATCGATCGATCACTCTGAGTTGAAATGAGTTCTTATCAACTCAATGTTAGGATAGTAATAGTATCTAAGTTGATTTAGGTGGAACTAGGCATGAATGAATGAGCTTTCAAGGTCAACTACAAATCCAATTGAGTTTTTGTAATTGCATGTTGCTGGTATTGCGTTCATCCCAACCCGAGTCATCGATTGATCACTCTAAGTTAAAATGAGTTCTCATCAACTCAATGTTAGGATAGTGATGGTACCTAAGTTGATTTAGGTGGAACTAGGGATAAATGAATGAGCTTGTAGGGTCAAGTATAAAACCAATCGAGTCTTTGCAATTGCATAGCGTTGGTATTGCGTTCATCCCGACCCGAGTCGTCGATCGATCACTCTGAGTTGAAATGAGTTCTCATCAACTCAATGTTAGGATAGTGATAGTACATAAGTTGATTTATGTGGAACTAGGGATGAATGAATGAGCTCGCAGAGTCAACTACAAATCCAATTGAGTCTTTGTAATGGGATGGCGTTGGTATTGCATTCATCCTGACTTGAGTCGTTGATCGATCACTCTGAGTTTAAATGAGTTCTTATCAATTCAATATTAGGATAGTGATGGTACCTAAGTTGATTTAGGTGGAACTAGGGATGAATGAATGAGCTCACAGGGTCAACTATAAATCCAATCGAGTCTTTGCAATTACATGGCACTGGTATTGCATTCATCCGGACCCAAGTCGTTGATCGATAACTCTGAGTTGAAATGAGTTTTATCAACTCAATGTTAGGATAGTGATAGTACCTAAGTTGATTTAGGTGGAACTAGGGATGAATGAATAAGCTCGCAGGGTCAACTACAAAACCAATTGAGTCTTTGCAATTGCATGGCGTTGGTATTGCGTTCATCCCGACCTGAGTCATCGATCGATCACTCTGAGTTGA
>NC_061111.1:146899745-146933431 GCF_002878395.1 Capsicum annuum
CGATCGATCACTCTGAGTTGAAATGAGTTCTCATCAACTCAATGTTAGGATAATGATAGTACCTAAGTTGATTTAGGTGGAACTAGGGATGAATGAATGAGCTTGCAGGGTCAACTTCAAAACCAATCGAGTCTTTACAATTGCATGGCGTTGGTATTGCGTTCATCCCGACCCGAGTTATCGATCTGAGTTGAAATAAGTTTTCATCAACTCAATGTTTTAAAAGCTATATCTTTTAAAAAATTTAAAGTTAATAAAGATCAATTCGGACCAAATTAGCAATTTCAAAACTTGTCATTCTTTTCTAAAATTACAAATCAACCCATACAAATCATCCATTTGCGCGAAAAACTTTTTATTTCAAATCTTAAGTTCTCACTCTTCTCTCTCTCTCTTTCTCACTCTCTCGGGTTCTCCTCTCCCTCTCAACAATACAAACAACAACTACTCAACATATTGCTCAACCCTTCAAAACAGGTTAATTTTCTTCCTATTTACGACTACATATATTTGTTTTTTCCGACTTCATTCCCACTTGTATCCATCATTTTCTCTGTCTTCGCATGTAACAGAGTTTGATAAGAGTTCTACATTTGTTCTTTATTCTAGAAAATAGGGCTTTTAGTTAATGATGAAAAAGAAGACATTTAATTGTATTATCTTCGAGAATGAGTTAATAATTTTGAGTTTTGATGCTAAAAAAGTAGGAAGAACCCGAGAAAATTCTAGTTTTTCTCTCAGTATTTTGTTGACTGTAGTGGAATTATTGGATGATATTTGTGGTGTTGTTGGTGGCTGGTGGTGGTGATGTTGATATTTATGTTTTTTGGTGGTGGTGTCGGTGGTCTTGGTGTTGGTATTGGTGGCATTGGTGGTGGTCTTAGTGGTATTGGTGGTGACATTGGTTGTGGTGGTGGTGGTCCATCTATTGCAACGGATGAAAGATCTGTTGGGAGATATTAAATAGGTCTTCAAACAGATTCCCCATCTGTTCCAACTGATGGGTTATCCGTTGGAGTATTTTCTTGTAATGTGGCATAGAATAATTTATTAAAATTTGTCCACCTGTTGCCACAGGTGGAATATCTGTTGGGAGATATTAAATAGGTCTTCAAACAGATTCGGGTTCCACATCCGTTTCAACTGATGGGTTGTCCGTTGGAGTATTGTTTTTGGTTATGTGGTAAGAATAAATTATTGAAATTTGTCTCACCTTTTTAAAAAAATTATGGAGACATCAAATGCAATGTATTATTTGTTTTTTATTTTGTTTGTAGTTAAAAGATGTCTCCCTAAAGAAAAGAAATGAAAAGTGGAGAAAGTGGATCAACTTCTGATCACCAAACAAAAAAGGTTAGAGTACAGATAGATTCGGAGTAACTTCCAGAACAATCTCAGTCAGGGCAAAATGAAGCCGAGGAAAGTGATAACTCCTCCTCACCAATGGGGCATGAAATAATATCGACTTTCCAGCATAATTATGTCAAAACCATTAGTATTGACAAGTTTCGAGTTGCGATACCGATGAATAACCCTAAAACAGTATTTGGTGATATTGTCCTTAAATGTAAGTTGGGGAAACCTTTTGATGAACTTAGGAGTATTATAAAGAAGGAAAACATAGATGGACTTTTTAAGAAGAGCTGCTTTGCACACTTTCTTGAGCTGTCTGGGCCCCGCCCTCTCCATTTTTTAATGATCATGGTATATGGCCTTCTCAAGCGCAGGATCATATATGCGGGGATGATGGAGATCCGAAGGAGGGCAAAAAAAAAGATGGATGAAGTCTAGATCAAATACTGTGGCATGCCGGTTTGTTTTGGATTGAAAGAGTTTGCCATTGTGACGGGCTTGAGATACGATCGTCCAGAAGAACCTCCCATCAAGAAAACACCCCACAAAGGGTCTAACAAACGCAAGGTAAAAAAATATGGGTTGTTGGGCATTGTTGGACCTAGCTACAAAGTGGAGAATTTGATAGCGAATCTCAAGAATAAAGACATACCAAACCACTGCAGGGAGAAATTTTGCTTAGTTTGGTTTGTCCATTCCGTTTTATTGGCAAGAGACGTCAGGAAAGTCATAGAATGTGATTTGTTGGCGCTTGCTGATAATTTTGAGAAATTTAATGATTATCCTTGGGGATATGACAGCTACTACTTGACTGTCAAATATTTACTGAAACAGCTAAAGCCAAAGACGACCACATTATACGGCTTTCCTTGGGCTTTCATGGTAAAATTGATCATTATTTTTACCCATTCATTAATTTATATTGAATATACTTGTGACCTTTTTTTCGCTTGCTTCTTGTTTACAATTTTTAGGCTTGGGCATGTGAAACCATTACTCCCCTTCTAAAGCATTTAAAGGATTACCCGGATAAGGTTTCTCATCCAAGGATCCTTAGGTGGTTGGCTGCAGTAGAGAGCAGCAAAATAAATATTAACGAGTCTGATCTTTTTAACCCTCTGGATAATGCAGTACGTCTTCTTTCAACTAAAATAATTTGACTCAAGGAAAGATATTGAAATAGATGTTCCATCTGTTGCGACAGATGGGTAGTCTGTTGCAACAGATGACCCGTCAACTGCAACTGGTGCAATAGACGGGTAATCTGTTGTAACAGGCGATCCATATTTCACAACAGATTAACCATATGTTACTCTGGTCTCTGAACCCTACTCAACAGATTACCCATCTACTGCAAATTATGCAACATATGGGTATTCTGATGCAACATATTATCAATATATTTCAATATACATATCAGCTGTTACGGTAGCTAGATCATCTGTTGCATAAGTTGGCTATGTTAACATAACCCGAGCCCCATGTAACCCAACTGGCTACAAATTATTATTATATGATTTAAATTTTTCCTGTCTTTTTTTATAGGTTTTGCATCCTTGGATTGTGCCTACCATTGATGAGCTGGGGATGACTTCTTTTCTTACTCTGGGTCTTGTTGATACAAAAGAAGACCCAACGGTGGAGTTAATAAAGAAGGAATTGGATGGAGCAACATCCATAAGAAGAGCAGTTAGGCAAGGTCAGTCTAATGTTGAAGCACTTCACGACCAAACTCAAACTGCAACAGATTTGGGAGACCTTCCTAGGGGTGTTGATGGTGGAGTTGTTTGTGATGGTGACTGCCATCCTGCTGCTGCTTCTGCTACCAGTCGTGATTATGAGCATGTTGGTGCTCAACAAAAAATAAATATTTTTGAAAACACCCCTTACACAGGTCCTCCTTCTCATCCCTACACTGGTCTCTCCCACCCTTACAGTGCTCCCTCTTACCCCTTCTCACCCTCATATTCTCATTGCAAATGAAAAGTATGCAAGGACAGAGAGGATAAACTCCTCTACAAGCTAGAGGCTATTGCTAAAGCTGCCGAGGAGTTGAAATCCAGGAGGGGTGTCATACTATCCAATGAGGTGAGAGAGCCATGCACTCCTACAGTGGAGGTTAGGAGGAAGAGAAGAAAAATTAGAAAAATTCTCTTCGTTCTGAAATCAGCAAAAATTGCAACTCCTCCCGCTCCAATAGTTGTTGAAGTTCAGGGGCTATCGAAGAAGATGGACATATTCGCGGTGCTTGGGAAGGAGAAGAAAAAAAAACTGGAAAAATTCATCAAAATGAAGGTTGAAAAAGAATACATCATGTATTCATTTACCGCCAAAGACTTTTTGAATATTACAAATATGTGCATGTGGTACGAGGACAAGGTAAGTTTACTTTTGCTAACCTACCATTCCAATCTACTCCATGAAGAAGATTCTATGCAGCAGATGTGAAATCTGTTGCAAAAACTTGGTATTCTGTTGCAACATAATACACATCTGTTGCATAAGTTGCGTCGGCTGGGTAATCTGTGAACTGATTCAGAGAACCCTCTGTATCGGATTCTTTCGACTGTGTTTTTATTGTTTATAATTATAACCAATTTAAAAATTTTCTTCTTATACCACAGTATGTTGATGAAATTATCTGCCTCATGAGGGGCGGGCAATTAGCATACCCGGATGCTTATGATGCTGCCGATAGGATAATGGACCTCAACTTCTACAATAATTTCAAGGATAGGTATGCTAAATTCTAAAAGATAGCTGATTCCGGTGGCCCGAAATTTGATCAGTTAGTTTCTACATTCCAATGGGATAAAGAAGCATTAAATATGTTAGAGAGAAGAGGCCATATCCATACAGCAAGAGCTGAGCCAAGGCAAAGAGAATCCTTGCAGTTATGAATATGGATGTCACCCATTTTCTCACTGTTGAGATACTACTATACGAGGGAAAGATTAAGGTTTATGATTGCAACTTACCTGTCTTCAGCGAGAAGATGTTTTTAACCCACATGCAGCCACTCTTGAAGTTGTTGCCCAAGTTGTTGACGCAGAGTAAGATGATGGATCATTTACCGGCTGAAATCTTGGCGAAAGAATCATGGGATTTTGAAGGTCCAAATAAGAACATCCAGCTCTCAAAAAATAAAACTGGTGCATCGTGCGGGTCGTACTCGCTTGCATACATCAAGTGTTTACTGACCGGCACACAAATGACCAGTGTGTGCGAAAGATCAATGGGTCTGGGCATATGGGGTACTAACTAAATGGTTGGAGCCCATGTATAAAAAAGAACATGTACAAAGACAGAGACGAACACGATAACAAATTTTTATTTCAAGCCAATTCACTTTACATGAAGGGGCAGTAATTTTTATGTATGTCTGCCCAAGTTGAATTTTTATAATGCAATAGATTTTATATCTGTCATAACAGATATAGTACCTGTTGTGATAGATTAATTATCTGTTCGAATAGGTTGGTCATCTGTTGCGTTATGTAGATGTTCCCCGTCTATTCGTCGCAATAGACTTACGATCTGTTGCAACATATAACTTATATGTTGCAACTGATCGGTAATTTGTTGGAGAAAATAAAAAAAGTAGGAAGACCAGTTATATAATTTCCAGCAGATGACATACGTGTTGCATCTCATGTTGCAATATATGTCTAAATCTGTCTGATAAAATAAATCGAAGCCTTCAAAAATTACATAAAATAACTCAACAAATAAATAAAATGTAAAAAAAATCATTATGGGTACAAACGATATACTCTACAAATAAATCAACAAGTTAAACAAAGGAGGATAGGTTATTACATTCACGGACTCAAGCTATAAAGATCTAATCAATATGAACAAGTTGTTCTTCATCCCGTGCTACAAAATTTGGTTTTGGTCGTCCTGGATCTTTAACGGCGGTTGCGTACGACTTTTGAGCTTTCGCTTCTCCATATTTCCATAAAAGAGCAGCATATCTTTTTTGGAGTAATCCGGCATCAAGTGCATCATTTGGTACTTGTAATCCATCGCTCAAATACTCGACATAGGCGGAAACAACAGGACCGCAATCCCTGCATTATAAAAAAATAGATAATCCATATCTTGCAGTTCATGCAAGCGTTGTGAAATTTATGAAATAAAACTAAATCATGACACTTAAACTTACAGGCTACCAGTGGTTTGTTGAGCAATTCCATCAACATATTGTACATCAAATGTATTAGCCATTTTATCCCGGTATACTTCAATCGTCGACCAATAAGTACGAACCTTTTGGTCCAAAAAGCCACTTATATCAAGGTAAGTAGGCAATATTTTGGCCAGCTTTTGTATCTCAGACGACGGACGTCTCCTTTACCACATTGAGTCATAAACTCGGATGCACCTCTCTTTTAGAACGACGACAGTCAACACCCAATGAAATTCATCACCACAATTGATTGGGATGTACACTTCATCGACCAAATGCCAGGGTAAGCCAGCCGGAATGCTAAAACCTTTGATGATGCTGATTAAGCATTCCTCGTTTTGGAAAACTTCCGGCTGCTGTTGACAATACCTATCGTAGGCATTATTGATGTAAAATTTGTTCAAACAATTGCTTGTTGTGTATCTGTATTGTTCTTGTGTTTTCAACTTGGCCTTCTTTCGGAGGTAGTAAAAAATGACATCAATGTGCAGCACATATTATCAAATATTTTGGATTACATGATGAAAAAATCAATATGTAGATGTAATTAAATAAAGTATTAATTAATAGTAATGCGTATGACATTTAAACCTCATCATTCCAGTAAGTTTGGGGCTGTGACATCAAATAGAATCAATTCTTCATTCCGAGATGTGCAACAACAAAGTTGAACATATCAAAACCAAGACTCGATTCATTCACTTTGTAGAGCTCGTCATTTTATTTTCTACATGATGATTTATATGTGTTAATTTTAGGTTCTTACAACAAGAATTGTATAAACCAATGTCCATAAAATTGATTTATGTACCTACTTGCATGATGCTTTAACAGCCCATCGGTAATCCTTTCTGAATAGTCGTTGATCAACTGTGTTAGTTTTTTTAGAGCCTTGTCCGAGATGTTGAACCCTTCAAATGGGTAATTCTTCCGTTCTCCCAAACTGACAGCTTCATTTTTTTCATCTTTAGAAGCAGTTGATGGATTATCATCTGTCATATTATGCTCTTCGGCAGTAGCTGTGACATCAACCTGGAAAGTCAAAATTTTCAATGCTAAGTAGAGATATACAATAGATTTTTCATCTGTTGCAACAAATAAGTCTTATGTTGCATCAGATAGATTATCTGTTGGGAAAAATTCGAACAGGTAAATCAGAGTAGTATGATAATTTCGAACTCTGTTACAACATAAGACTCATCTGTTGAAACAGATATGTGTCTGTTTATTTTTTGGAACATATGATATACATTCACCTTTTTCAGCTCATGCTGCTCTTCTGTGGCCCTTGCACACTAAACATTGGTTCAAAACAAATACAGACGTATTGCAATCTTACTTTTTTTTTATGATTGATGATGCCTTGGAAGTGTCTTTCCTTCTCCTCTTAGCCGCCTTGATCTCTAGTGGAGTGTCTTGATATGAAATCCTCTTTGATGGAATGACACCCCTCTTAGATGTTATTTCTTTTACAGAAGCAGTTAGTGCATTAATAGCATTAATCACTCAATCGTGTTTCGTATTGCAGTCTTGACATTTGCATGAAGAATATTCGCTAGATGCGGCAAAATTTGGAGAAAAATCTGTACAACCATTATGATCATAATCATAATGGCTTGTTGTTTCAAAACTGTAAGAGGAGCATCATTAGCCCCACCCTCCAAAATTATTTTTCTTGTGATGGCTGTTGCTCCAAACAGTTCCATTTTATTCCATCAACAACCTTAGGGTCCGATAAAGTTTACACAGACCATAAAGTAAGAAAAAATGGCATCTTCAACTCTCAGTTGGTCGGAACAAACCACGGATGGACAATCTGAAATAAATTGGTACATATATTAAGAATGATGATGAAATCATTTAATCATTAATTAAAACAAAAACTTGATTAGAATTGGACTTACTGCTTCCTTGGGGGGATTGAAAAGATCGAGAAATTTTACATTTTTATTGGTTTTGGCCGACAACCATCTCAGAATTCTTAGACAGAAAACTTCTTCCTTGTAGTTCACTTGTTGTCTCAAATATGGAATGACTTCAAATGCCCAAGCCTATAACATAACGCCAATAAATCAAAAGCATTATTGAATAAAAAAATGATGAATCATAGCATGATAAAAGAAATATTTACCATGAAGGCCCATGGAAAACCATATAAGTTGATTGTTTTTTGTGTTAACGGAGTCAAAAAATATTCAACAGTCATTTTGAATCTTTCATAACCCCAAGGATAGTTGTTAAATGCCTCAAGATCCTCGGAGAGATTTACTAAATCGAGGCTCATGTTGTTGTTAACGTCTCTCGCCCAAAGAACATTATGTACAAACCAAACCAAACACAATGATTGTTTGTGCTTCTTTGAAAGTTCTGTACCTTTCAAAGCTTCCATCAGATTTTTGTTTTTGAAGCTTGGACCAACAATGGACACCAGGTCATCACGATCACTCGAATTGCCTTTTCCTTTTTTGGGTGTGCGGGGTGCTTTTTTTGGGTCAAAGTAGGTATAACTTGAAAAGGAGAAGGAGGATAACATTTTAGTCTGGCAGCTATGGCAAACTCCTTCCAACCAAAACAAATAGGCATACCACAGTAATTTATCCATACCTCATCCATCTTATCTTTGTTTTCATACATAAACCTGTGCTTGAGAAGATCATATACCATTTTCATCTGGAAACGAGCATTGTTGTCCTCCGACAAATCAAGATATTGCCCAAAGCAGCTTTCCCTGAAATAAGAATCCAATTTTTGTTCTCAAAGTATTTTTCTGAAGGCGTTGAAAGATTTTCCCATGACTGACTTAACCATGAGATCACCCATTAAATCTGTGGCACCATCGCCCTGCATTCTCACAGGCTAATGATCAATGCTGAAGGTTTTGACCAACTCGGCGGCAGAAGGGCTATTAGCATTTGGATCATCTCTTTTGAAACATTTCTCCTCCCCGTGTTCATTATCTCCTGCTCCTGATTGAGATAACGCTTGTAAAGCAAGCTCATAGAATGATGGATATAACTAAGCTGCTGCACTTGTTCCTTTACTTGGACTTGATTCGATTTCTTTTCTTTTGGGATCCATGTTATCTTAAATTAACAGGAACATAACATAGATTATAATTTATTAATGCATAATAGTAATATAACAGTTTCAACAGACAACTAATCTGTTGCACCAGGTATGTTTCTGTTACAACATATAACTGACATGTTGCAAAGGATGAGTAATCCCTGGGAACCATAAAAATAACACTAATCTGTTGCACGTGGTATTTTATCTGATACAACATATAACTGACCCGTTGCAACGGATGAGTAATCCATTGGAAACCATAAAAATAGATCACTAATCTGTTGCACCAGGTATTTTATCTGTTGCAACATATAACCGACCTATTGCAATGGATAAGTAAACCGTTGGAAAAAATAAAAATGGATCACTAATCTGTTGCACCAGGTATGTTATCTATTGCAACATACAACCGACCTATTGCAATGGATGAGTAAACCATTCGAAAGAATAAAAACAGTCCTAATTTGTTGCAAAATGAAGAGTAAACCGTTGGAAAGAATAAAAACAGATCACTAATCAGTTATCTGTTGGATCAATATTGTTTAGATTTCTTCCAAACAGAAGAGTCGTCTATCGCAACAGATGAATGATCTGTTAGATTATTCACCTGTTGCATCAGATTTTCATCTGTTGCATCATATGTTTCATCTATTGCATCAGATGTTTTAGCTGTTGCAATACCATTTTTACTGAGAAAAATAACAAATCAACCCAACAACACAACACATCACACACACACACACTAAGAACATCAACTGTGACCAAAAATCACCAACAAATTCAAATCAACAGTACGACAATAAGAAGAAGAAATGCCAGAAATTAGGGTTTTATTCAGTCCACATTTCAATACTAGAAGAGTAGTTGGCTCAAGTTCCTCTGTTTCTTCATAATTTTTTACCTGTGAAAAAAGAAATGGGACGACGAAGAACTCGAAGTTGTTGTCGCCGGAGAAGTATTCACATCTATTGACGGTTGAAAGTTAAAAAAGAACTTGCCCGACTATTTGTCGTCGGAGGTTGAAGGGAGAAATTTTGCAGAACTGTTGGTTGGGAGAGAGTTGAGAGAAGCTGGAGAGAAAAGAGAGAGTGGTTGGATTGAAGAGGGGTGTGGGTTGGGTTGATTTGTATTTTTGAAAAGATTAGAAAGTTTTAAAAATATTAATCAAGTCCACAATTAACTTAATTAAGTTTCCTAATGATGTTTGCCCCTATCTGTTGGTCAATGTCACCAATCCTTCATTCAAGACTTAAAAGACACCTTTCCTTCAATTTTCTCTAGTAAGTTGATATTGCCGATTGCATGGTCCATTTTGTTAGTTGCCAAGTTTGTCCAATTTCTGGTCTTGTGGGAGTTTGACGGCTAAAATTAAATAGTCCTAGAATGTTTTCAGGTTGAAAAATCAAATTTAATTAAACAACATTAGAAAAAAGTAGCATTTTAATTCCTTACACTATATCAATCTTAGGCCCGAGCCAATCACACCAGTGTTATTGAATAGATTAAGAACAACATAAAGTATGACACTAACACATGTACTTGCTAAGTTGTTTTATTCATCTCTGCAGAAGTGCACTTTTAAAGCATGAAAGTTTTGACTATGTCTTTCTCTTATTACTTGTCACGATCCGAACCGGAGCCTGTCAGTGGCGGGCATCCCAAGCCAACTAAGGTTTGAGATGAGTAACCTTACCTCAAGAGCATAATGGAAATGATGAATAGTAGAAGCCAACCAAAATAATAAAAAAATATATAACTCAAAAGAAAGTTTGAGAGTCAAAATCAACTCCACAATGATTCTCCAACACTCTCTATAAAAGACTCTAATCCAAGGAAAACCAATTAAGTCGGGACATGCCCCCGACTATGCCAAAAGAAATCTAAAAGTACTAGAATAATAATTAAAAACTAAAAAAAGAGACCAGGACTTTCGAAAGATGGAGAGCTCACCACTTCGCAGCTGACCGACTGGGATATCAAACCACCTAACGCTGCACAAGGTCACAAGAAATGCCCTCGGAACCTACATCATGAAATGATGTAGCATTTGAGGACGGTCAATACGGCGAGTACTGACATGCAACCCAAGAAGAGGGATAAAACATGTATGAATTTACCAAAAATCAGTTATAAACCACATGCACATCAAGTATATACATATATATAATAGGATGTTGGGATAGAGGTAAGGATAAATTACATGAACATTTAAAATTTAAGCCTGAATTATATAACTTTCACTGTCATCTGCTGACCCATGGGTAGTATGGATCATCTAGTAACCCATGGGTTTTGTGGGTTCAGTACTCACCAACCGGCGGAGCCCCAGTTCGTGTTGGTCGTACGTATCGAGGTTATGCTAAATTCACAAATATACTAAATCCACCATACATATTATCCTCATGTTAAGGACACAATCTGGTCGTCCAATTAAGGTACGACATTCCTATGCCGGAAAACATAGGTTTCGGACGTTGGTCACAAAGACACATGCCTTCACGGTGAGATGTATAATTCTTTTTAGAGCCCAATTAAAATAATTTGCATGCCGCCTCAAACTTGGATCGATATAGAACTCAATTGTACCTATAAAATTGAAATTACAAAGAAAAAACTCAAAAACTCAATGTATACTTAAAATTAGAATACTAGTACTGTTGATTATAATAGCTGCGGATTTGCATATTTATAAGACTTTTGTTTTAGGTTTTGAATGTACTAGAATTACAATTAACATTTTTACTTCATGCTTTTCTGATATGTTCATATCTACATACGTACATACGCATCTATGTTATATGTATATGATGCATGCATTAATATATGTTATACGTATATAATGCATGCATCATATGTACGTACGTACGTGTATACAACAGAAGAAAAATAGCCAAAGTTCACTATTTCCATCCACAAGGGTAGAAAATTGAGAAGCCATAAAACCAGACTAATCAAACTGAAGTACAGAAAGCTTTAATTTTACTCAAAGAACTAAAACAAGGAAGAAAACAATAGTGCCTTCATTTATGAATTATATGATATATGATAGTTATGATAGAACATATGTACATTTACATAGACTTGATTTTTGGCAACCTAAGCTTTCTACAATCTTATATTCTTTGGTAAAAGTTCTATACAAAATTCCTCATTCATGAATGTTTCGACTTAGTACCTTTCCTCAGATCAAATGGATGGATAGGAAGAACGACACAAGAAGAAAGATATCAAAATACGCCCCAGTACGTCAATAAGAAGATCTCAAAATTGTTTACAATCAGAAAATTTTTGGTAGCAGAATGATGCAAAATTTACATAAAAGAGAGATTCGTCAAGCTTTTGCTACCTCTCTCAATCTCTTAAAATGGTGTCTTGTTTAACTTCCAGCTGCCTTCAAAAAGTTGTCGTATGGACTTGAAGCAGGTAGCGCAAAGAAGTTGGATTCAGCTGCACATGGCATTGGAGGGACGGTGATAAAGGGATTCGACAGATTCGGCTCAGAGGCATGCTTCACGTGTGTATGTCCAACCTGCAACATACATGAGTTCCAGAGATGAAAGGATGGATACAAATAAACATGCGCACTAACAGGGAAGTGTGAACGTATTAAAGTCGGAGCGCTAGACTATTAGTAAACCAAACCAAATAAAGCAACAGCTGGTACCATAGAGAAGCGACCATAAACTAGAGAGTCTAGGCCAATTTGAAAGACCATTTAATGTAGTGAAATAACTGAATTTTGGGCTGTTTGATGAAGTAAAAGCTCCTGTCTGAATATTGTAGTGCACACTTACAAGGAAAACATGACATCATATTTGTGAGAAATCACATTGAAATGGTGTCTCTAGCAGCAGAGAATCATAGGCAACTGTTCCACACATACCCTCGTTTCTCAGCAGCATTTACAAGCAGGGGCGGACCCACGTGTTAGGGTGGGGGTGCACGTGCACCCGTTAAGTTCGGAAAAAGTTCTATACATGTATATATCTTAAGAAACTATTATATAAATTATGTGCACCCCATTAGACACAAGTGCACTCTGGGCGCGTTGGTTCCAGCTAGTATCTTCCACACTTGCAATCCAAGATCGAGTCCGACGGACAACATTATTTTGCTATTTTTTTGTTTTTAATGTTAACAAAAAACTGATAGTAGGGATTCGAACCTTTGACAATTTGTTTAGATACTACAACCTTTACCACTAGGCTACTAGACTCACTGGTCTTATAAAGTTGAAGTTTATTTATTACCTTAAAACCCATATTTGGCCTATATATTGTATAATCCTCTACCAACCAGTTAGTCAGACACGACACTATTCCTCAGTCTTCATTGGAATATTCTTGACCGCTTATGTCAAAATTAGTCCTCATTGGAAGAATCTTGACAGCTTATGTCAAGATCAATCGTCATTGGAAGATTCTTGACCGCTTATGTCAAGATAATGGTACACCCGCGCTCTTCAAATCTTGGGTTCGCCTCTGTTTACAAGGTCTTTTTAATCATCTTCCAGCGAAATTAGAACGCACTAATAATTATCTATTAAAAGAAGGGGTAGTTCTCGACTGTTGTGTGGTTGTAATAGGATAACACTACTCTCTTCATCTCTAAAAATACTCATGCCGCCTTAGTTTATCATGTGATTATTACAAACTGTATATCATTTCCTTGTTCCATCATAATGCACTTGATATGTTTTTTTTTTTTCTTTTTTTTTGGGTGGGGTGGGGGTGGGGTGGGGTTGTAAATGCTATTTCCTCCCTTGTAATAGCAAAGTAGTATGCTAGCAACACTCTCCATAATATACCATGTTTAGAAACTACATCTTCCATTCTTTTTATGGCAATGATGCTCAAAACTGAAGATATCAAGACTATAAGATGAACACATTTCTTTTATACTTACAGGAGATTTCACATTATCGTAGTTGTTTGAAGACCTCATATTTGCCTGGATATAGTCCTGTCCATATAAGTCAAAAGGATTTTCGGCTTGGGCAATCATTAGATGTGACATCTTTTGCTGCTTCCCTGCTTGAAGGGCCTCGCAATGGTTTGCCATGTCCTTGAAAGTCATATCATAAGTTGAGACAGAGAGTCTTCCTCCCATAAGTGTTGTATCAGATACCTGCATACGTTTCAGTAAATGATTTTAGAAAAGTTAACTATGCCTAGGGTTGAAGAAGACCCAAAGTTCATTTTCTTAACATGGTATTAGAGTGGTTATAGATTGAGTTACACCCATTGTCTTAAGGTTTTAGGTTGGATGTTCAGATTCTTCACATAAATTGACTGTCATCCCTTCGAGCCTTCAAATAATGTTCCTCATTCAAGAGGTGTGGAGCCCAAAATTTTAGGCCCCTTTTTCTTCCACAGAACTCACCAGAAGAAAGCCCAAAAACCTTTTTTTTTGTGGCTTCATAGTTTATACTAGTGAACCTTCACTTCCCCTGTACCACCTTCTTGAGAAAAAATGAATCTATTTCTTCTTTATATAAAAGGAAAAGAACTTTCAGGACATCTTCCCTAGAAAGAATTATGACAATCAAACTCTTCCTTACCTAATTCCGCAGTTACTCTGTGCATGACACAAAATGAAAGGTATGCCAGCAGAAACGTACCGAATCTAGGAACTGAGTGACAGTTAAGAGGTCTGGAATTCGCAGAGTAAGATCTGAGTTAGATAAATTCTGCTTCTCAGTTGTTAAGCCGTCCTCCAAGATGGGCAAAGTCAGGTCACCAACCTGCTAGTACAAAACAAGGATGTAAGATAATGGTTAATAGAAAATGTCAAAAAAGATAATGGTTAATATTGGAGAAAGATATAAAGACTTAGAAACAGCTCCAACTACCTCGTCCAGACTCTTATCATCACTTGAACCGAATTGGTAGATCTTCCCTGATGTTTCTGAGACTAGCTGAGCTCCCAAAGGACAAACATCATCAGGAAGAAAATCTTTAAGCAACTGATCCTTTATAGCAGCAGTCTTATTCTGCACATAGGTCAAAATTCAAAATGCATTCAACATTGTGCTAAGTATTGAATCACAAAATGAGAATAGACACAACGTTTACTTTATAAGAATTCCTCAGGCTCTCGACTATTATTGAAGCAAAGTGTTCTGTAGTTTGGTTACTGGATAGTTGTATTGCCGCAAGTGATTTCAAGGCATCATCATCATCCTCTTTTGAGCCATAAACTTTGACTCCATGCCCTATTTCGCCAGTTACAGCTTGCAGTTTACAGTCATCTACCAACTGAAGAAAAGGATCAACCTGTTGAAGGCAATTAACATCGAATTAGACTAGACAACATCGCAGAAAAAGCATTATTTACAAATATCTATAGATGAGCACATTGAATAAAACATGACTGATGCAAGTCCTTACTGTATTATCCAGCAATGCAGCTTTAGCACAAGCAACAACAGGGATAAAGCTGTAGGCTTTAGATAGGAAAATAATCATGGATGTTGCCAACATAAAGAGTGACCTGCGACGTGATGGTGGTAGAGATCCTGCAAACACAAAAGAGATGACAAGAGGCAATGTCGGTGTGTTAATAGGGAATCACTCATCACTGGTTTGGTCAGACAATACAGCACCAATTGGCAGTATATCAGACCATATGCAGGCATTTGTAAAACATCTAAATAACATGCTCTTTTATTAAGGAGAAAAGGAACATAAAGAAATTTTCTGAATTATACCTTTCCCTCCTATAGAAATGTTCCTCAAAGAAAATGCTAGCTGGAAACTTCGAATAAGAGCCTCATGGCTGGATTTCTGGAAGACAAGAAACAAGCAAGTTATCAACAATAGCCAAGTCAATTATTACAAATGTTATAAATAAATTCAAGAGTCTTTCTGATGCAAAGTCAGCATCTGGGAACAAGTTAAAATTAAGATGAAATTGACTGAAAACAAGAGAGATGTGTAGCAATTTAGGGAAAAGGAAGAGACACGTAGTTTTTCATTCTAGAGAAGATTTCAGTTCACCATAGATCAGATTCCGATAACATATACCCTTATCTAATAGTTCCCAAATCTTTTATGTTGTTGGGTCGTAAACAACCTGCATGCACACCCAGAAATTTTTTGTAACAAAAGGTTCTAGACTAATGGAAAATCTTCTAAATGGATTTGTTTCAATCAGAACATTTGAAGCCTAGATTCAGGCATTCAGCTGCTACTGAAAACTCCACAATCACATTTGTATTAGTCCAGCTTTTCAAAAGAAGAAACACAATTAAAGGTTTTGTTAGTCCACCTCAATTTTTTTAGTATTACACTGTCTTTGGTTTTTCTTTTTCTTTCCGTTCCACCCACCCCGGTTTTCAATTTTGAAATTCTTGAATTTATGTTTATTTTCTAGAAATGCATTTGTACTAATTTCATCATACCAATCTTTCTTTTTTTGCCATCTATCTCATCACATAAACATCATATAACAACATTATCCCCCAAAGAAACCTCTACTCGACGGTAAGAAAAATTGGCTCTGAATGATGGCAAACACATAAGAAGCAAAGAGGCTCCAAAGTTTGCTCTTAGCGTTTGAAATTCATTTGCTTTAGACACAACATCCTCAATTCCTCACTGCCCATCACCCCCCTCCCCACCCTACCACCACCAAAAAAAAAATTGTTTAGCAATAGAAGTTGTTACCATCAAAATCTTCAGTCAGATACCTACTTTTAAATATAGGCAACACTCAAGATCATAGACACCGGAAGGAACAGTCTACAGTACCTAGAGAACAAACTACCTTATCTTTCTTTGATAATTCAGAACGGAATTACTAAAAATATCTCAGAAATTATATAAGGGGGTGAAAGAACTTGCACATCAGCAATACGAAGCATATAGATACACCTCTATGCTCACGTTCTACAGAGTTTAAAGAAAGAAGAAAAACGAAAAGGAGGTTGGAAATATATCAGTGATGTAGATTAATATCCACTACCAAGAAAAACATCACCACCTTTGTTTGTGAAAATAACACCACCAAACTGTAAGTATGAGCAATTGCTTCGTAATTCTCTGGAGTATTTGTAGGAGAGATTGCCTGCACCCACAGGGAAGATAGCAAGAGGCTGATCTGTCGAATTTTCAGCTTGAGAAAAATTCCATCCTGAAATGAAATGAAATGTGGTAAGGGGAAACCAAGAAAGCATACCACATGGGCATTAGTTTTTCCAACCAAAGGTAAAAATGTTGAATTGACTGCTCCTTTTTTTTTGAAAGGCAACTAATATCATATATCTTTAGCACAAATGCATACCTGCTCCTCTTCTGTATAACCATTCTCTTTTCCATCATCCATTCCAGGTAACGCATTCCTTTTCACTGTATAAGCTCGACTATAGCTTGATGTTAATCTTTTCAGCATGGATTGGTTTTTGGCCAAGGATTTAGCATTGAATGTTTTTTCCTTTCCATCCATATTGTCATGAGAGGGAGATTGCTCTTTCTTTAATTTATCAAAAAGCGCAGCTGAAGAAGAAAACACTGAAACAGTTCTAGATAGTGTCCTCTGAATACCAGTAGCCTTTGTTGACCGTGGATGGACAGAGTTAGGACGGGGGCAAACTGAAGATGGGACAAGTACAACAGAAAAGACACGATGTGCCACAAGCCTTGTTTCATGGTCTGGGGAGACCATAGCTAAAAGAATTTGATGGAATAATGCCTCAGGGAAAGCCTGAAAGGTAGAAGGAATAAATGAGAAAAAGGATGTTGACAATCAACCAGTTGAAAGCATACTAAAAGAAAATTAAGATGCCAAAAATAGAGTCCTCCTTGCCTTGTTTTTATATGAATGATTTGGTAAGGATGCAATAATCTGAGCAGTTCGATAAACAGCAGCCATTGTATTCCTCACCATAACCGTTACATTTGATATGCTTTCCAGCATCACTGCCATCACATCAAGAATTGGACCAGCATCTCCTACCTGTTTATCAGAGGGATCACAGTTTACATTGTTTCGCACTCAGCCATGTAAAATTAGGCCGTATATTAAATTTTCCTCTCTCTTCTTGTTAGGCGATGTTATCTGACTTAGGACGATGTTTCTGAGGCTCTCATGAAACAAAATTTCTCAAAATTGATAACCTTATTTAGAACAAAGGTAACTAGGGAATAAGTGCATACTTTAGGACTTTTGGTGACCTTGAGAAGTGGAAATGTAAAAAGAAACTAGACTTAGGGATAAAGCATGAAATTTACCTTTTGGGACATTTGTACAAGGCATTCATCAATAGCTGTGTATAACTTTCTGTTCCATTGAATTACTTCTTCCCCAAGTTCCGAGTCATCAAGGGAACAGATTATGCTCTTTCGGAGGTGTCTCATCATATCACTAAACGCACCAACTATCGTCACAGATAACTGAGCCTTTGTTGCCTTAGAAAGGGAGCTGGCAACTTGAACAATTTCTATCTGCATATTTGGATTTTTAATGACATTCTTATGATCAAGGTGCTTGATCAAAGTAGAAAGCAAGAAATGTGTGTTCTGCCCTGCATTTACGGAAAAGCACAGAGTGAGTACAAGGCGTTAAGGTGAAAAATATGCTGCTTAACCCCAATATTTAAAAGAAAAAAAAGGGTAATCACTGAGATTAAAGAAAAATCAAATACCGGAGTTTTCCATAATAGATTGCATGTCAAGCAACACAACAAGGGCAACTCCATGTTCAGGAGACCAAAGATCAGCATTATCGAAATAACGGAACAAGGCCTCCAGAACACGCCGTACAGTTGTTGCCTCCTTTGCTAACTTCGCCATGTTATGCAAGCACACCTTCGACCAAAAATTGGGGTTTCTTGAATCTTCCCTGTTCATGAGAGAAATGTAATTGGAGGTGAGATGATCTACGAAAAGAAAAATAATTAACATATGTAAAGATCATGGAAAGAGGTATTACACAGTGACATTAAGGCCTTTGTCTGTCACTATATTTTTCCAAGAAGTAGCCCTTCTCAATTCATTAGAGGATGACGACATCTGGTTTTCACCAGAAGAAACTGGTTGGTTATCATTATTAAGATCCAGCTTCTCTTTAGCGCCTTCACAATTCTCCAATACTGCAGCTGTCACCTGGTAAGATAAATGACATTAAACCAAAATAATCTCAATCGCCAGACAGGACGTCCCAATACTTCCCTAAGAAAATGCAAGTGCTAGTATTTGAATGCTAGAATTTAAACAAGTAATGGTAATTGGCGAATGTAATATGCGTATTGTTTTTGACACATATAAATAGGCATCTTGTTTCACTAGAAAAACAAGGCACATTGAAATAGATAAACACTTCATCTGACAAAAAATACCACTTATCACTCCGCCAATTCACATACAGCATTTAGAAGATATTCTTATATAATAATTTAGAAATCTAGGATCAATTTTATATTTGCTACAAGTTCGGAGTACAATATGAACACTCCAACTTGGAGAAGATCATTAAGAATTTGTAAACATGAAAAGAACCCCTTATCCTATAGTTATGTAATTTAGTAAGATTATAAGGCTGTAATTTCTTGTAATCACCATTTAATCTACAGTAACTTAAGAGAGTAATCAAACAATTCACTCTCCGCATATTCTTCTCTCTTTTCTTCACACGTATTGTAGGCAAAATTAAAAAACTGTGATGCAAAAATATATAAAGCCTTTCAACGACAATAAGAATGTGATCCAATTTAAAAGAATAATAATAGACATGCAAGATGGTATTTTGAACTAGGTGCGACAAAAGTGTCTGTGGTAGACAAAGAGATTTGGCCTAAACAACACACCAGTTCTGAAATTGGGAAAAAGAAAACCTCACAGACTGGAAGTACTGTACCAATTATATCAACAACTGATTAACAAGCAAAGCATAGATAATAAAACTTACACTATCGAATTCTGCTGGCATGTGACAAAATTCACCCATAAACCATATCTGTAGATGAGAAGTTGACAAAAGAAACAGAATTGCTCAGACTGTCCATTACAAATGAAATTGGACTTCACCTAAATAATCAACAGAAACAGCTAAAGAAACTGACAAGGTAAGTGGAAAAGACAAACATCAAAAGGAAATAATATCAGAATTCTCAGACAGCCAACCAATTAAGCTGCATGTTGCTGCTGTTTCTTTCTGACTTTCTAAATCAGTAACAGGGCCTCCCATTTACAAGAAAAAAGGGTTTGGAGAGAATAGCAAAGGACAAGAGTCCCCCAAATCAAAAGAAGCTGAAGGTGGGAAGCAAAAATTGCAATCTGGATATGGATCAGTCAAGGTAAGGTGATATTAATAGTGATGACTTTACATGATAGAATTAGCTCTCTTTTATAGGATTTCTACGAATTGCATTGATATTAAAAGTCCTTCCATTATAGTCTAGCCAAACACAAAATACCGCTGCCAGCAGAACACATATCCTAGATTCTATCCATCTCCCACACAGTGATTGATCGCAAAATGTCCAATACATCTAAACGGAAAAAACAATTGCGTTAGCAAACATGAGAAATGGTATTTCCTACATGTTCATGGAAAATGCACTATCATTACATGCCAAACAATCCTTCCAACATGTTCCTAGAAAACACACTATTGATGTACCATCACAACAAACCATGTGTGTTGCCTTTATCTTCTAAAGCAATGCGGTTATCCAAATGAATAAGGCCTGTAGACAGTGGCAGACAAAGGACACCACCAAAGGGTTACAATTCAATGTGGGGCGGAGTACCTCCACCCTTTGTATCTTCCCCCCTCTGCCCCCAGAGAGCTCCGACACCTTTTCTAGTGTATCCATGAGTCAACTTCTAGTCAATTAGCCACTATTGTATAACTCCACTTTCTTTGCTGAAATGGAGGAAAAAAAGGCTCCACTGTCATTGAAACTACTCAATTTAAACATTTCCCCGACAACGTAATTGTTCTCCACATGTCATATCTCAAGTTCCAAAAGTCCTAAGCCTTCTCATTTCTTTGTTTCAGTAGCAGCTTTTTCAGTTCTTCTCATGGCTGTGAAGTGGTGATCTTGCTCAGTTTCCAGTTTCCAATACCTTCTTGACCAAAGCTATTTTCTTTTGGATCTTTTTTGTTTGTTACAAATTGTTCAAATGGTTGATCAATTCTTGTTTAGATAAATTATTTGTAATATTTATAGTTCATAGAATTAGCTATTACTATTTATGGATAGTTCTGAAGAATTGATTAATGAATGAACTACATAGATTAGTTTATGGATTTAGTAGAATTAATTTTTGGGTTAAAATGAATTCTGTTTTATTATTAGATTATGCATCGATTGAGATGTAGATGCAAGCTTTTTCTTTCAACCCAGCCAAATTTAATAGCAAGTCCTTCAAACTCTATTCTATAGGTTTTTCCATGCCAACTCTTCTATTACAATAACAAAGATGTTGAATTGGTTAGGCTGACCACAAACCAATCCCTTTTTGTGGAAAATGTTTCCTCAAAAAAAAAAAAGATTTTTTGACAACCAAACACTTGAAATGACTTGTCCAGAAAATAATTTCCATTATACCAAACACACAAGTTAATTTTAGTTATAGTAATTTTAATTTAAATCTTAGTTACAAATTAGTTCAATTTCAAAAATCACTCTCTTTACTTAGATTTGAACCAAGGAACTTCAAATTTTCAGCATGCCCGTGAGATCACAATCCCCATTATTTCCAATAGCTAAATCAATCCTACATACTTTCAAATTTAGGGATTCATTTACTTTAGAAACTATATCACCAATCAGACAGCAATCACACATTAAAGTGAAACTCAATATGAAAGAATTAAGCATCTTCCTTATCAAAGAAAATAGTTATAATCAGCAGAGGAAGCAGTAGAGTAGCAGTTCTCAGCGAAGTGCTACGCACAAACTTTATTGTGGTTAGAAGCAATAAATTCTCCAAAAGTATGTTGTTTCACATATTATTAACAAATGATGGAAAAGGTCAGGGAGCTGATAGATCCTTAACACAAACAACAACAACATACCCAGTGTAATCCCACAAGTGGGGTTTGAGAAAAGTGGTGTATATGCAGATCTTACCCCTTCCTTGTGCAAATAGAGAGGTTGTTTCCGAAAGACTCTCGGCTTAAGTATAGAATATCAAAGAAAAGGGAAACAGAAAAGCCCTTCAAAGTGCTGTATTACAGTTTTGACACAGTATTGCCTGTTTTAAAATTCAATGGTACAGGTGCAGGAACTAATTCAAAGGCTTCTCAACAAATCTTTAAAAGGGAATCTTCTTCAGGTTAGACATATCTCTGCAGTTCTAATACTGAATGATGATGATGTGCTTCAATAAGACACCACTTGTAAACTCAGTTCATACTTTATGGGGCGCGGTTATACAATGAACGCGTAGAATGATGAAGATTTATAGTCTTCAAAGATCTAAGCCATTGTCCTAGCACATGCTTATGTAGAAATAGAAGACTAGGCTGCTATACAACTTTACTCGTATATCTGTTTGTTAAGATGCTGGGACATCCAACTGAATGGAAGTTACCTTTAACAAAATATTCAGTCAGTTTTCATGAGTTTAACTCCACAAACATGGAACTAATCAAACAATGTTCACACATCAGAAAGAGCATAAGGAAAATAGGGAGTTTATTTGGCAGTTTACCATAGCGGACAGGGCTTGAAGACCAGCGCAGCGCAGTTTAAGCACCCTTTCATCCTCACCCATCTCTTGAGTCAGAAGACAGATTTTAGGAATCAAACCTTCTAAGTTAAACATATATGTGGAGTCCCTCTGCACAATGCACAGTCAAATTCGAAAATAAGCTTTAACTGTTGAGGAGAATTTGCATTATCTTCAAGATAACTTCACCAATATAGGGTAAAGCCAAAACAAGAAGCTACTGACCTGGTTAATTACGAAGTCAAAAAGAGCTTGGCATCCAACTATGCGCATATCATCATGCCTCATCTGATCCAGCAAAATGTGTATTATACTGAGAAAGCTGCCTGCAAATAGTGGCCTGCAGTGCACATGTAATAGTTCATGACTCATTGTATGAAACACAGTAAGAAAATCAACAAACCCCATAGTTCAGAAACAAATCAATGATCTCCAATCAATTAAAGCCTAATGGAAAACAAGTGATAGAAACAACATATCATGAAACTGTGAATATCTCTGTAAAGGGGTAATCTTTCAAAATTTGCACAAGATCGCCCTCATTTTCTTGAATTTTGAAGATATCCCAGTAGAAGAAGCATCAATGCCTCTTTTCGCACAGTAGCAGATGAAGAAACGATCAGTCATTTTCATTTCAGCCTCGTTTCGTCACTTACCTTCAGTAAGTGCAAAAAGCTTCCATTTCATAATAATCTTCCAAGAGTTCCTGCTATCCATTAGCTTGGCAGCCGATATTTCTAATCTCCTATATTGCCTGTATAATGACCTCCATGGGTAGGAGACCTGGTATGTTAAGGAATCTAGAGAGTAAACTAAAAGCAACAACAAAATACCCAGTGTAATTCCACGAGTGGGTCTGAGGAGGGTAGAGTGTACGTGGACCTTAACCCTACCTAGGGAGGTAGAGAGGCTGTTTCTGGTAGACCCTTGACAGATCTTCAATCCTCTTTTAATAACTTGCAAGAGAGACCACAAAAAGGAGGCTTGGTCTCTCATTCATCACCTTCAACTTTTCTGAAGCTTTGAAGTTGGAAACAGTGTTAAAAAGCACTTGACCTGCCTTAAAGAGGCATATTTGAACCTCCATTCTCTTTTTTATAGTATCAAAGGGGCCCAAGCCTCCACCTTTCAGAGAATCGTAGATGTGCTAAGTAATGAGATCATAACTTCATCAACTAATGGTTAGTATAGCTTGTTTAGTGGAAGGATCAACCACTACATGATGCTACATGGATTACTAAGGATGACTTTCCTTCCCTCGGAATCGAGTTTTCTTCCACCAGAAATATAAACAAGTTTTAAAAGATTAAGAATTATTCTTTTTCCAACAAAGACAGGGAGAGTTAACAGAAGAAAAACATGAACTGTCGCTGAAGTCTTCTACTAGATCATTTTAATCAGTTAGATTCTAAAAAGGTTTAGGTTGATTATATTATATGCTTTCATTGCATATTCTATACGTACATCTTATGGTGGAACGAGGTATTTGGTTTTCTGAGATATTCACTCTCTGGTTATAGTTCTAGCTCACTGGTCCAGATCCTATGCCAATTTTTTCATTGCCAAGTTGTTCCCTAGCATTTGTTTTCTACGTGATTCATGGGAAGCTTAGTTTTGTTGTCCAATACAGAGTGCATAACTAACATTGTGCAACCTGTTAAATGCCAACCGTGCAAATGCCAATGCTGCATTGCAGTGTAGGGCCTTTAGTGGAATGTTTTTTTATTTTGCCTATCTGCTTCTACGGACAAGTTGCTCAGTGAACTTATAATGTTTTGAACGAGCACTGGTTCCAAGCAAACATCAAGGTGTAGTTTCGTATTGTCTTCAGGGGCCTTTGTTATTTTTCCAGAATATAAAAAATAGACTAAATACTAAAATTTCTACGGAATTCTATTTTATATAGTTTTAGTGCTTCAAACCAGAGGAATTTAAGCTTTTAGTGTGGATGCAAAAATAGTGAAGATGGAGAAATGATAGGATAATCAGATGGAGCATTTACCTTATCTGAAAAAAAAATAAAGGGGAAGAAAAGATAGGTTGTCAGATGTAGACTTATTGCCCTGCTGATTTTTCAGGCTAAACTTGCTAAAAAAGAATATTGTAACCTGCTAGTCTGGTGCATCATTTCATACTTTTAACTGTTTTCTAGTCTATAATGCTGGACCACACCAATATGATACTCCCTCCATCCCAATTTATGTGATGCACGTTGACTGGCACAGATTTTAAGAAAAAGACTTGACTTTTGAACCTTGTGTCTAAATAAGCCATAGATATTTGTGTGGCCTATAAGTCATCGCCGTAAGGGCAAAATGGATGGTTAAAGCTTAATTGTTTCGAAATATAGAAAGGTATCGTTCTTTTTGGAATAGACTTGAATAAAAGGGCATCACATAAATCGGGATGGCGGAGTAAGAAAAGAAGACTAAAATGTAGGTTTGCTTCAGAAATCTGGTGTGTATATTTAGTGTTTTGAATGGCTCGTTTCATTTCGGAAGTTTTTTTTGGGCTATATTTAGTGTTTCCTTTTATGATTCCGTATCCCGTGTTCCATGTTTATTACGAATCTGTGTGCTTTCCTCTGCTTTCCTCTGTTTTATATTCCTTATGGGTGCCGTATTTATGTTATGTAATCTGCTTCTGTGCTTTACTATATGTTTGTGTGGTATCTCGTGCCTTGAGCCGGGGGTCTTTCGGAAACAGCCTTTCTACTTCATCAGAGGTAGAGGTATGGACTGCGTACATCTTACCCCCCCAGACCCCACTAGGTGGGAATACACTGGGTTTGTTGTTGTTGTTGTATATTATATGCTTTCAATTTCTGTTAGGTTGTTTATTTTTATCTTGATTTTACCTCTATCTCTTACTTACAGATGAAGTTCTCATTATTTCAAGAATGTATGTTATTTAGGTTCCTTATTCGATAAATAGAACCTTTTCATATTATTTTTAACATAATTTTATTTTATCTTTTTGATAACCTAGTGTTTGTTAGAACAAATGGGAAGAATCACCAAGTGTTTTTTTGTCTCTGCTGGGATTCGAACCTAAGACCTCAGGCTCTCAACTCACTTCATTGACCACTAAGCCACACCCTTAGATGCTATTTTTAACATGCTTAGTTTGAAGAATAAGTATCTAGGAATTGACCTCTAACCCCGTATCTTCTTTATCCTCTTTTCTTCTGCCTTTCGCCCATACTACGTCACAAATACTACATACGAGTTTGCCCTTCACCACTAATAGAATCATTACCATGACAATCAATAAAACATCAAATTCATTGTGACCACCCTAATACTAACCTTGTCTTTTGATACCAAAGAAATAGAAAAAACTGGCAAACTCGTTCAAAATTAAATCCTGAGATGAGACGAAACTACTTTTCTGATGCATGTCCATAGCAGCTCAGAACCTTGTAACTCATATCATGTCTTTAGAAAATATAAAAGAAATAAGCACATTTTCATAACATTATCCTTTTCTTGAACAGAAACCTTCTTCCATCAATGCTAAAAGAGCAAGAAACTTACATTTGTTGCTTACAGGTTGTAAGCAACCTCCGGTAGATACACATGACAACCTTTACAGACCCGAGATTCTCGTTTCTTAGTTCCCGGTAGCACCTTTGCTCAAGAACAGTCGTTATCTGGCCATAGATTGAAGTTCATCAGCTCATCCCAAACTTGAAATATGGTAAAATATATAATGGTAGAGCATAGTGGCTTTTATCAAAATCTCAACAATTTTCGAGAATCCATATATTGCATGGTTGTAAGAATACTATCTAAATGCTTTTAACGAGAAAACAAGAAATGAATCTTAAATTTAAAATCAAAATAAGTTCATCTTATCAAGTTTGTTCAGCATCTCAGTAACAAAACCTTGGGTATCCGAAGTGGATTTTTTGAAGCATATTCACACAATTTGCTGATCATTCGATCATTAGGCTCTCCATCCTGTCCAAAATAAAAGATAAGTTAGTTCTAGAAGAAGCTTAGTTATTTCAAACCAATAAAAGAAATCAAGTTCTAATGCTTCAAATGAGTAAAGGAAGCATAGGAAATGTTAAGGAGGTTATATCCTACCTCATTATTCAAGAAGCTCAAACGTAAATTTCAAGAATACGTCACTGCTACCATGATGGTAGAATCCTAAAAGATTCAAACTCCAGTGCGAACAACGTAAAAAACCTACATGTGCTAAAGTTTCTTCATCTCTCCAACCAAACTGGGGCCAAGTTTTGTCATTCACACCAACTTAATCTAATTGCAACTTAGCCAGAAGTACAACTGCTAGGCGGTGTTATTACTCAAAACTGATGTTGGCAACCAATGAGTTATGACCTTTCACATCTTTTACCATGTAATAGGCTCTAGGTTCAAATCCCAGATAAGAATACAAGATAAGAATACAAGGTGATTTTTTCCTATCTGTCCTAGCCCTGGTGGACAAAGTTATCTAGTATCTGTTGTTGGTGGGAAGTGACAGGTATCCTGTGAAATTAGTCAAGGTGCGAGCAAGTTGGCTTGGACATCATGATGTTAGAGAGCTTCTAGATATCCAAGTTTTTAACGTATATATGTGGGAAAATGTTCAGGACATAGTATGAACAATGTTTATTTGGGGCCACTACCAATTCAGGTATAATAATACTCTCAAATACTGGTTTAAGACTGAATTGATTGTTTCATCATATTTCTGATGGATATATTGCACAGAGTCTAGAGCTTGTCCAGAGTACTCAGAGCATCAAAATACAAAAGTGCAGAGCTATCTAAAAATTTGAGGAGTTCTTATCCCCTATCTGTAACCTCAAAGAAAGAAATAACCCAAATATTACCATTTGACTTTTAACTTTGTTTAGTGCTTAATCTTACTATACAATGCTATAGGAGAGTATGTTAAACTTCCCTGATGAGAATATCCCACTTTTGTAATAACTAGTAAATTAACTCATTATCAGAAATAAAAATTAGAAAATAAGGATCTAACACAAGCTGAAACAAGTTCCTTAACTACATACAAAATAACATAGGGGACGTTAAATGAAGCCTTAATCACCGAAAACTACCAGAAAGGCTGAATGTCTAAAATCAATCGACTATACAGCAACCTCTAATCACGTAACATAAGAATCATCAAAAAACAACCTACAGGATGTCATTGGGGTATAATTCCAACATACATTGCCGAAAAAAATTATAAGTTATCAAACAGAACACCTGACCCCAAGCTATGCACTTCCAATCGCTGGACAACTAACTTTATGATTTCTTATAAGGTTCAATTGCATGTACAAATCAGAACGTAAAATTGTACAACATCTCATCAGACTGAGTGCAACAACCACCTAGGAGCTGTTTTGTGGTGGTGGTGAGGTGGGGTGGGGTGGGGCGGTCTGTGTGAGGAGTAATCAGTCCAACCCCTTGATCATATTGTAAGCCAAAGGATTCAAGATCATATACACTACCTATTGACAAGCTAAACAATCCACCAAGGCCCATAATTTTCACAATATTCTTCTTCTTTTTTTTTCATACATGTGGTAAAGAAATGAATCTTAGGTCTAACTCAATCTCAAAAGCTAATCCAAAAGGGGAGGAATGTCCAACAACACAGGAGAAGACAACAACCCATTCCCTCCACCAAAGTAGGACACTCAACTCCCCCTTCACGCCCATAATTGAACATCTTGAGCGTGGATAACATAACATGGGGGTCCAACATTGCATAAAACAATAAATGAATGTCTGCCCGTACTTATACCATGTAAAACATTGATCTTGCGAATAACTCAATCCTCCAAAAGCTAACTCAATAGATGATATCGCTCAATACCATATAAGGAGACAACATCTTGTTTCCTAACTCCTCCACCAATGTGAGACACTTAACACCCCTTCACGCCCATAACTGAACATCTGGAGCATGAATAACATAACATGAGGGTCCAACATTGCTTAAACCAAGAAAACGAATGGGCCAGGCTCTTATAGCATGTAAAAAATGGATCTTGGACCTAACTCAATACCCCAAAAGCTCCTAATCCCTCCAACAATGTGAGACACTCAACGCGCCAAACTAAAACTAGGAGAATCAAAAAAACACCCAAATAAGAAAATTAACAAAATTCATTTTCTATGTATAAAATAAGTAATGAACAATCAATGTAATGTTAAAACAAGACTAACCGGGGTTCGAGGAAAGCTATCAGAAATCAACTTCTTATAACGCTTAACAGGTTGACGGGACCTCGTCCGCATTGCCGGACAACACACACAAAGTTGATCACACGCCGGCATTATTCTATGAGAAATCCCCATTATTTTTATTTTTTTTTCAATTTTTCAACAAAATTACCCTTTTTTTCTCGAAGATAAAGGAAAACACGAGGTGGGTTTTCCTAATATGTATTCAAATTTCAAGAAACACCCACCAAAACCAAAAAAAGAAAAATAACTCCTTTTTTATATTATTGGGGCCAATTCAAGATTGGCAAAAAATGAGAGGAAAAAAGAGAGAGAGAGAGGATTGCCAAGAGGAAAGAGGGAGATCGGAGAATACTCACAGATCTCCCAACTTCCTTCCTCAAATGGCAAAGACGAACGGGAGAGAAAATGCCTGATTTTGTTCTCTCTCTCTATTTTTTTCAATATGGACTCTTCTCTCCCAACGTTTTTGCATGGGATTCACGTTCTTTCTCTACATTTATTATTACTCTCTTCATCAAGAATTGTGATGGGACAACACCACACAAAATTATTAAATAAAAGAAATAAAAAAAACAAATGTTTTTGAATTACAAAATTTGAATAATATTGTCCATACGATAATATTCGCTTCATTTCAATTTATTCATTTAATTTTAGTGAGAGTCTTTCGAAAACAACCGCTTTACCTAATCGAGGTAGTGGTAAGATCTACACACACTTATCTTCTCAGATCTCACTTGTGAGGGTATGTTGTTATTGTTGTTAATTTTGACTCTAGAAAGTAAAGAACAATTTTAAATCTTACAATAACGCATACTCAATGTAATTCTACCAATAAGGTCTGGAGAAGATAGAGACTGGAGTGTATGCAGATTTTACCCCTATTAATAAAATTAGGAGAGCATGGAGTGTACGCAGACCTTGAATGCAACACGAGAACTTCTTGAAGATCACTCATCCTAGGACTACTCTTGTTCGAGCATGGTTAACGTTGGAATTATAATGAAATTCGATGTATTGAGTATTGTGCATGGTATGATATCATCATATCTCAACTATCTCCACTATACTACAGAGGCAAGAGATATGTACAACAAATATGTAGAAGACACTAAAATACTTCCTCGGTTTTAAAAGGAATCGGAGTTTAAAAAAAATAAATAAGACTTTTGAATCTTGTGATTCTAAATAAAGTTATGTCAAATGTATCAAAATATTATTTGATTTTATAATCTTAAGTATGATGCGTGCAAAGTTAAAATTAAAATATTATAAAAAAAAAAAAGAGTCAATTTTTTTCAAAACGAGTTAAAAAGAAAAGTAGAACTTTTTTTTTTTTCAAATAGAGGAAATGTCCTTTAATTTTGGGTGTTAATGTTAATCATATATTGAGAAAACTAGAATAAAAAAGTTGTAAAAAAAAAAAGATATTTGTAAACGGGTTATAAAACAAGGCAAGATACGACAAATTGAAACGGATGGATGGAGTAGTAATGATGCAAGCAATCTAATCATTGTATTACGGTAGCTGTTGGTACTATAAATTAATCATTGTGAGGACTGATGAGTTGTTGCCTTTTGCTAATATGGTGTAATAATTATTGATTTGGAATGTAATTGACTTATTTTGAATTTGTTATTATGTGATACAAATCTCGTGTAATTATTTTACTCCGGATTGTTAATATATACTAACCCTTTTTAATGTTAAAACAAAGTATGATGTATTTAATATTGTACCTAAAATGAATTTTATGTTATTTTTAGGGATAATACCCAAAAAATATCTGAACTTTAATCAAATTTTCAGTGGAGCATATTAAACTTTGCGGGGTCCTATTACCCTTATATTTTTTTAAGTGGAATTAATTCTCCCGGGCTTTTTTAAAAGTGGAATTAATCCTCCCAAAAAATGTTATACCCAGTTTTTTCGGTGTGAAGTGTGGTACACGCGCTGTTTCTTCTCCGTTTTATCAGTTTTCAACATTTTTTCACCATTACAACCATATTAAAGATTCCACAACTCAAATTCCTCCTACAAATGAAATTCCAAATGATTCTATTGAGTCAATTTCAAATTTCAAGTCCATTCTTATCACTCCAAAATTTTTCAAATTCAATTATGAGGAAAGTTTCTTCATACTTGAATTCCAAATTTCAAGTTTCAATTACGCCAACTCAATGAAATCTTTCATTGAGTTTCAAATTTCAAGTTTCAATTACGCCAACTCAATAGAATGGAATTTCAATTTCAAGTTCCAAGTTAAAATTACGCTAAATTTCAATTTCAATTGAATGGAATCTTCCATTAATCTTCAAGAATGGAAACTGAAATAAAATCTTCAAGAATTCAATTTCAATTAACAATGGAGCAACCATTGTTGAAGAAAGGAAAGAGAGAAGAGAAAGAATGAAAAAAAATATAAAACTTTAAATAATTAGAAAATTTAGGGGTTGTTTGGCCCAAAAAAAAAGTTTTAAACGTTTTTTTACGCCTTCACGCGCTCAATGTGTGTGACTAACACGCAATGGGCCAAGTGACAGATATATACCATTAAAATACGAAAAAAAAAGTTTGGAGATAATAGGACCCCCGCAAAATTCAATATGCTCAACTGATAATCTGGTCAAATTTCAGGTATTTTTGTGAGTATTCTCCCTTATTTTTAAGCTGACAAGTAGTGTGTATGTAAAATGTTTGTATTCGACTTGATCAATAAAGAATATTATACTACTCATAGTATATAAATTGTTGTCTTTCTTTATCACAATTTCAAATATAATTCTAAAAAAACAATATATCATTAATATTTAATTTTAACATGTAGGAATAGTCATGTCATGGTACATTTTATTTATTTATTTATTTATTTATCTATTTTTGCAAAGGTTTAGAAAAATTGTGATTTTGGTTAGTTTAAAGTTAATATTGCTAACTCGTCATTTTTCCATAAACAAAATAATAAGTGGACAGGATTTCATCCAATCTGTCATCCGATGGGAGCCTTGATGAATATTTTTATATTGTTTTTAAAATCTCCATAAGTAAATACCTAGGGGTGTACATAGGTCGGATTGATTTGATTTTCTATTGAAGAAAAACAAAACCAATTATGTCGATTTATTAAAACTATAAACCAAATCAAACCAATATAAAATCGATTTTTCCGGTTTAGGTTTTAGTCGGTTCTTTCGGTTTTTTCTTTTTTCCTCGGTTTTTTTTTATAATCTTTATTTTTTACAATTATATTGTGATTGAAGTTTAGATCAAGTATATTTTCACTCATGTGCTAATAAAAAACCACAATTATGAAAAATTGAGGTGCGAAAAACTCTCTCGAAACTAAAAAAATAAGATGAAGAGTGAAAAGTTTAGGTTTTAAGTTTATATTGGACTTTGGATCATTTTATTAGCAATTAATGGATAAATATTACAACTTAAAGACCCAAATATGAATATATATATATACACACACACATATACACACACATCTACTTTCTAAATATTGAAAATTAATAAAACTAATTGAAAAAATATTTAAAAAGTAGATTATGATTAATATTTTATGTATAAAAAGTTAAATTATATATATATATATATATATATATATATATATATATTATGTCGGTTTGATTTGGGTTCGGTTTGACCTTTTTTTTGTTAACACCAAACCAAACCATAAGTCTATTTTTTTTCTCAATTTGGTTTGGTTCTTCGGTTTGATTTGACTTCACAGTTTGGTCTGTACACCCCTAGTAAATAGTATAAGTATTTTTGTTTTAATTGAACGAGGATATAATGTATACATTTATGTACTTTTTTTGTAAATATATATTAATGATGAAATACGACATAATTATCGAGCTATACTACTAAAAAAAAGGAAAAAACCTTTCACAAGCTGTGGTCGGAAAAAGCCGACCACTTGTGGTCGGATTTTAATGTTTTTTTTTAATTAAAAAAAGCGACCACAAGTGGAAGCTTACCTATGATATCCATCACATATCACTTTTACTGAGGATGTGCAAGTTGCGGAAGATCTAACCTATGAGGAAGTGCCTATTGCTATTCTAGATCGCCAAGTTAAGAAGATGAGAAATAAAGAGATAGCATCTGTGAAAGTACATTGGAGAAATCGTCAAAGAGAAGAGATTACATGGGAAGCTGAGGAAGCAATGAAATCTAAGTACCCTTATTTGTTCAAAGATGAAGAGAAAGTTCAAGAAACGGAGTTAGAACATTAACAAGTAAGTTTTTTTTATATATGCATAGTATTTATGTGACGATGTGAATATTAATGATGGACTTGAACTTGTTTCGATTAAATAACTATGCTAACATTCGAGGACGAATGTCCTAAATAGGGGAAGGACGTAACACCCTGTATTCAAGTACGTGTATTGGCGTATTCAAGTACGTGTATTGGTCTTATTTATATGAAATTAATTATTTTATTTTATTTATACCAGAATTTGCCCGTCGATGGTTCCATGCGAAGGTTATTGAATAAGCTTTCAAACGATATAAAGATTTCCAAAAACAGATAGGTTTCGAATATAATCGAGCACATTCGAAACTATAAAACGGTGGCCGGGATATTTGAGAATAGTAAATGTGCAGGAAAATTTCCTGCACACAAACTACTGAGGCTAGCCGAATTTTTGAGTCAACTTCGAACACTCATAACTCCCTTAATATAATGAAATGGGAGAGCTGCGATCTATGAAAACAAAGATCTTTGAGTCTTCTTTCCAATGCAATTGGTTTCATCCAAATCCAACGTCTGAGTAAGGAGTTATACTCGTTTTACTTCAGCCTATCAAAACAGATTTTTAGAGTCAACTTCAAACGACCATAACTCCTTGTACAGGACGAACTGAGTGGCCTACTTTATTTGAAGTGAAATCCCTTTGAATTATCCTTCCAACGATACCAATTTCACCCAAATCGGATATCGGGACAAAGAGTTATGGTCGATCTACTTTAGCTTATCAAAACAGTCCACCAAAGGACAAATTTGACATTATTTAAATTTTAAAGGCATTTTGGTCATTTCCTATTATATTATGGACGGGAATATGTGTATATATATATATTTATATGAGTTCAAAAACTCATTTTCATCATCAATCATTGAGGAAGAACAAACCCTAGCCAAATTTGACCTTTAAATT
>NC_061111.1:146936431-146937657 GCF_002878395.1 Capsicum annuum
TTGAATTGTGACGTTTGGTTGGTAATACTAGATTGCTATATATGTTTATTGTAGATAAGTAATCCGAAAAGACGGAAAGTTCATTTGGGACTAGTATTGAAGGTTGACAGTCAGGTATGTAAAGCATACTCTATATTATATCTTTGGCATGAAAGCGAACAATTGTTCTATTAAGAAAGTTTCCAAAGTTATTTAGTAACATGTGATCCATAATGGTTTTGTATGATGTCCTACGTTACCAATGAACTTGTTTCCACCCTACAAGATGTCAAGACATTCCACTACTTACTTGTTTTTTAAATCTTACATGTTTATTGCACTAATGAATGTCAGAAGGTATCCGGTTACTCAAACAAGATCCATGTGCTATTAATGACTCCAAAACGTTTCATTGATATACCAATAAGTTCCTACTTTATTGTTATGGCATTGATGACTCCAAAACACTTCATTGATGTGCCAATGAGTTCTTACTTCACTGTTATTGCATTGATGGTCTATTTATATGTCTCTTATTGATGTATCATTGTTTCAAAGTATCAAAAATGCGGTGGTGACCGGAATAGCAATCTCAAAGATTAATTGAACTAAGTGATGGAAGTTCTCTCTTATCGGGTGGTATTCCAGGGGCATAAGCCTATCATGGGTCGATCCTTATTTATGTGTTTATGGGTGGTATCCCAAGGGAATAAGCCTATCATGGGTCGATCCTAGTTGATATGTACTGGAGGCAACCTAATGGTCATAGTACAGTACAGTAATGATTACAAATATGATAAGAACGAAGGTAAAGTGATTGAATAAATACAATGTACAGATTGTCACAAGTTTTAGTAAGTGTGGTCCACTTCTATTACGATTTATTCACTTGTTTCTATTTTTATTGAGCTCCTATATCATATGTGATTATCTACATCTTTACATACTCAGTACATATTTTGTACTGACGTCCCCCACGGGGGACCTACATTTCATTCTGCAGGCACAGGTACCTCAGCTCATACACTGCACAAGTAGAAGCCAGGATATCTAGCTACTTTTGGTGAGCTCCAGTTTGCTTCGGGTCTTTCTGTGTCATATCCAGTCACTTTTGGTATTGTATAGAAGTTAGTTATATGGTGGGGTGTGTCCCGACCTTAGTTAAACTCTGTGTATTGTCTAGAGACTTTGTAGACCTAATGTACAGTCAAGGTGGTGTTTTGTTAATAGACGTGATGGCTCCAAAG
>NC_061111.1:146937757-147020928 GCF_002878395.1 Capsicum annuum
GCTTCCTGTGTCATATCCAGTCACTTTTGGTATTGTATAGAAGTTAGTTATATGGTGGGGTGTGTCCCGACCTTAGTTAAACTCTGTGTATTGTCTAGAGACTTTGTAGACCTAATGTACAGTCAAGGTGGTGTTTTGTTAATAGACGTGATGGCTCCAACGGCCAATTATTGTATATACATATATATGTGTGCTCGAGATTATACAGGGGATTATTTCCTTTTATATGCGACATGATGCTGTTCAAATTTTGGGTTATCATAGAGGTATGCATGAAAAGTATAAGGTTATGAGCTGGTTCTCCCGAGCCTCCTCGGTTACGGGTGCTAGTCCGCCCCAATAGGATTTGAGGCATGACAATAGTAATCTATAGGCTATAATAAATATCAACATACTAGGATGACAGAAATGGTGAACGATGCTTTTGGGATGCAACATGGGGTTGATATTAGGGAAACTGTTGAAGATGTTCCTAATAGCGAAGCGGGATAGTCATCCTTTGTTTGATGGGTGTTCGCACTCTCGTTTGTCTGTTGCTGTTAGATTATTAAGTATTAAATCTGACTGGAATATTGCTAAAAGAGGAATGGACTCAATGATAGACCTTATTAAAGAGTTAGTTGACCCCGGCTTGGAGGTTCCTGATTCTTTCTATAAGACAAAAAGATTAGTGTCAAAGTTAGGTATCTCCTCGGTTAGAATTGATTGTTGTGAAAATGGCTGCATGTTATACTTTAAGAAAGATGTTAACCTAAAGTTCTGTAAGTTTTGTCAGCACTCTCGATATAAGCGTGGTTCTACTGGAAATTAAATTGCTATTAAGGCGATGCATTATTTACCTCTTACACCAAGGTTGAAGAGGTTGTATGCTTCAAATAGCTCAGCTCCTCATATAAGATGGCACAGTGAAAATAGAAGGCCCATTGGTGTTATGTGTCATCCTTCTAATGGAGAGGCTTGGAAGCATTTTAATGCAACTTATCCAAATTTTGCAGCTGAGCCATACAACATTAGATTGAGATTATGTGCGGATGGGTTCTTACCTTTTTTCAGTTGGTGGTGTGCCATATTCATGTTGGCCTATATTTATCACTACTTATAATCTTCCTCCTGAAATGTTGATGACTAGTCCGTATATATTTCTGAATTGTGTTATTCCTGGTCCGCATAATCTAAAAAGCAGAATAGATGTCTACTTACAACCTTTGATCGATGAACTTTAAATTTTATGGCATGAGGGGGTTGAAACTTAGGACATCTTTCTTAAACAAAATTTCAATATGCGTGCATATCTAATGTGGACTGTTAATGATTTTTCTGCTTATGGAATGTTGTCTGGGTGGATGACAGCTAGAAAGCTGGCTTATCCATACTGCATGGAAAAAACAAAATCCTTCACATTGAGACATGACAGAAAAAATTCATGGTTTGATTGTCATCGTTCTTTCTTTCCACATGATCATGAATTTAGGATACTCAAGAATGCATTCAGAAGGAATAGAAGGGAACATGATGGTCCACCTCCAAGACTGTCTGGTTATGACGTCTGGGAAATAGTTCAGGATTTGCCTAAAGCCAGTGAGGAAAGATTGTACAGGTTTGATGGATATGGCGTTTCGCATAACTGGACTAAGCAAAGTATATTTTGGGAGTTAGAATATTGGTCAGATAATTTACTTAGAAATAATGTTGATGTCATGCATACTGAGAAGAACTATTTTGATAACTTGTTCAATACAGTTATAGATGTCACCTGCAAAATAAAGGATAATCCTAAGGCCAGACTTGACTTGCCAGAATATTGCAACCACAGAGAATTACACTTAAGCAGGGGCCCAACAGCAATGTTCTTAAGCCCAAGGCTAGTTTTACATTCAAGTTGAACCAAAAACGTCAAATATGTCAGTATGTTCAAAGTTTGAAGATGCCCGATGGATATGCCTTAAATTTGGGAAAGAGGGTTGATATGACACAAGAAATCTTGCATGGAATTAAAACCATGATTGTCATATTTTTATGGAACAATTACTTCCAATTGCTTTTATTGGTTTACCTGAAAACATATGGAAACTAATAACAGAGATTAGTTTGTTCTTCAAGGACTTATGTGCCACCACATTAAAAGAAGAAAATCTAACATGAATGGAAAGTAATATTGTTGTTATTACCGAAAAACTGGAGAAGATTTTTCCGCTAGCGTTCTTCGATGTGATGGAACATCTTCCCATTCACCTTGTGCATGAAGCTCGGCTAGGCGGTCCAGTTCAAACTAGGTGGATGTATCCATTCAAACGGTAAGCATTTGCAATAACTTTAAATTCATACATATGTTTTTTAAATATAGTACACATCTAACCTTCAGATTGTACAAGGCAATTGGAAAATTAAAAAGGGGTCCCAAAAACAAACATAGGGTTGAAGGCTCTATAGTTGAGGCATATCTTGCAAGAGAAACTTCTCAATTTTGTTCGTATTACTTTTGTGATAAAGTTTCTTGTTCAAGAAACCGACTGATTCGTCATTAAGACGATGTGAATGCGCCTCATTTTCAACCGATATTAATTTTTAATCAATCTGGTTGTAAGGCTAAAAATATCATACCTCACCGGCTCACTCCCATGGAGCGCAAATCAGCAACATTGTATGTCATGCTGAATTACCCAGAAATTGAGCCCTTTCTAAAGTAAAGAGATTAAAATTTTAACATATCTTATTTGTTTACACATTCCCTTAAATAAACTAATTGTGTTTTCCATGTTGCATGTTCAGTTTATTTAAGACTCAATTCCACGAAAATCAAGTGTATGCATCCTTTGCAACATGGTTTAAAAATGAGGTTCGTAAGTGTATTATTTCTACAAAGTTTAAATATTTACACATTCCTCAACTAAAATATATATATGTATAATATTTTTAGGTACACCATTCACCAAATACAGCCGCATACGATCAGCTCTTGAGAGATATTTCTTTGGATCCAGTTGAAGTTAATGCAATGTCCCAATACAAAGTAAATGGATTTAAATTTTCCACCGAACAACACTCCAGTTAAAGGAACAATACTGGTGTTTGGGTTAAAGGTGATAATGATGTTGATTACTTTGGCATCATATAGGAGATCTTAGAACTGGAGTACTCTAGTTTCCTAATAAAAAAAGTTGTCCTCTTTCGATGTAAGTGGTTTGATCCAAGCACAAGAGGCACAAGAGTACATAGGGAGCATAACATCATTGAAGTGAAGCACAATAGCTCGTATCCTATTTACGATCCATTTGTTTTAGCACAAAATTCTAAACAGGTGTATTATGTTCCTTATTCGTTGCGCAATGACAAGTCTGATTGGTGGGCTGTAATCAAAACAAAGCCTATAGGCCGGGTGGAAGTTGAGAATGTGCTGGAGACTGCGTATCAAAATGAAATTCAGATTAATCACTAGCTAGTAGATGTTGAATTAGTGGATGGTTTGAATCACCCTGAAAATATATTTGAAGAAGTTAATATTGCGGAAGAAGAGGCTGAGTGGGTAGGAGATGAGGAAACCTCCGAAGAGGGTGAATGGTTTAGTGGAGAGTCTTCAGAAGATGAAGATTAGTTTTGTAGGTTGTATTTATTATGTGTTGATGTCGATATGGTTTGTATTATATATTTACCTTTATGCTTTTTGTTTAAGATTGATACGTAATATACTGTTTTACTTTGCTGTTTCCACTTTTCCACAATTTTTATAGTAATAACAATATTTTTGTCTATACATCGGGTCATTGGAGCGATTTGAAATGTGAATTAGTAACTTGAAATTATATACTTGGAATCTTTTCGTAGACATTCATTTTGTAAGAACTAACTACTTGTTAATTTAACATAATTTAGATGTCAGACAGAGATGATAGAGGTAAGGAAAAAGTTGATACTACAAAATCAAAAAAGAATCGACAACCTCCGCCTTACAGACAACCACAAGGTATTCATATATCTGAGGGTCGATTTGCTAACGCGCCAGTACGACCCTCACATTCTAGGTTGTCAGAGGATTTGATACCTACTGTTGTCAGAGGATTTGATACCTACTCCTATGCATGGGGGGCCACTACATAGGTTTGCACCCACTCATTCTGCTCCTATGACTGTGCCACCTTCAGCACAGTACTATCGTACAGACGCTGGACCCTCCAAATATGTACCATCATCGAGATCCTCCTGCAACAGTCACATATCTTTGCACAGTGATTCTGCGGGATCTATTGGGTTGTCGGATCTTCGGCTTGGAGGCACTCCATCTGGTGCTTCAGATCCACTTATGCCAGTGCATCCATAATCGCATATTACGCAGCCAGGAGTCAAAGATGATTCTGGGAGGATTTATCTTATTCCAGTTGGGAAAGGGTAAGATTTCTAAATATAATAACGTTACTCATTTTTTCATTACTATATTATTATGCTCTATGAAATTAATGTTTGATGTTCTGTTGTAGGTTTAGGCCGGATGGTGGAGCTGGAAAAAAGGCGCGAACATGTATTACTCGCCACTTCAACAGCTACTGGACCAGCTGGCAAAAGGTTCCAGAACTTGACAGGGAAAGAATGTTTGAAGAATTTAAGGTAAGAATTTAACTTATCAACTACTTATTTACATTTTGTTATAACAAAAGATTGAATATTATATTTTTGTTGTAGAAATTTTATTGGTGGGATGATGCAAATACATTTCGTATAAAGATGAACTTTTTCATTAGATGTAGAGCCACATTTAACAATCTCTTGGAATATGCCCGAAAGAAATCGGTAAGACCTAAGTGGATTCCTGAATCCGCATGGCAATTGTATCGGTAAGACCTAAGTGGATTCCTGAATCCACATGGCAACTGTATCTTCTCTGTTGGAATAACGAAGAATACAAATTGTTGAGTAAAAAAAGGTAAGAAAGCCCGGGCATCATCCAAGGGTGGCTCCCTACATACTGCGGGTGCCAGAAGTACTCTTGCTGTGATGGAAATAATGGTATGTAACTTTTACAGTTTTAATTATTTTTTTCTATATATTTAAATTTTTAATTATTTGAACATTGGTAATTTTTTCATATGCAGGAAAAAGAAAAGGGTAGGAAAATACCACATTATGAGTTATACGAGGAGACTCATGTGATAAAAAAAGAACCCGACTGATGAAGATGTCTAGGTTGAAGCTCGTGCAAAAGCTATCCATGTAAGTAACAAATTCTGAATTTATGATTTTTTTTCTTAAAGTTGATATTATTCAATTATAATCATTTCAATATTTTTTGACTCTTAGTATTAACTTTCTTTGAATATAGGATGAATATATGCATCTTCTCGGTGCGTATCATAGTAGTCTGCCTCCTGAAAGTCAGGGTGACCTAATACCCCAACGTGTAGAGGAGGAGTTGTGGGAAAAAATTGTGGGTCCTGCAAATAGAGGCCATTTGGTTGGATACCACAAAAACGTTTTTGGCGATAACGTTAGGTGTTTGTTCGGCCCTTCTAACTCTAGCTCTTCAATTGATAGTGAAAGGATTAAAAGCCTACAAAATATGGTTTCTCAACTCACTCAAGAGCTTGCTGAACAGAGAGAGAGGCAAAAAAAGATGGAGAAGGCAACAACATCACAATTCAAGAAGCTGCAGCAACAGATGAGCTGTTTCATTCAGATTGCGGGAAATATTCCTCCGTGTACTGGTGATGCAGTTCGGGCTGCAAATGGTCTGGGCCCCCAGGATGATTTCAGCATGGATGATGAAATGGAAGACGATGACGAATTAGATGATAGTGACTCTTAGGTTTTTTTTGTATGTGTTGTACTTTGAAACTATTGTTGTAGTATTTTCATATTGTGTTGGACATTTTGTATGTCTTATACACTTTTGGAAGCATTTTTGTATTGTTCTTGTTGCATATGCTGTATTTGGGTTCAGAATTTTATTTTTTTAAAAAAATACCCAGAAAAACCATCCACAAGTGATCGGTTTTGCAAATATTTTTTTTTGCAGAAAACCTACCACTTATGGCAGATTTTTTAATAAATTAATAAATTAATTTAATAAAAAACCTTCCATAAGTGGTCGAATTTTTAATAAATTAATTAATTAATTTAATTAAAAACCTTCCACAAGTGGTCGGATTTTTAATAAATAAATTAATTAATTTAATAAGAAACATTCCACTTGTGGTCGGTTTATTAATAAATTAATTAATTTAATAAAAAACCTTCCACTTGTGGTCGGTTTTTTTATAAATTAATTAATTAATTTAATAAAAAACCTTCCACCAGTGGTAGTTTTTTTTTTCTCTAAAATAATTTTTTTTAACTTTAATAAAATAATAATAAATTTTAAATACGTATATATATTTTAAAAAAACCGACCACGAAAAAATTACCGCAGCTTTACCGGCCACAGATTTTGGTCGCTTTTGTGGTTGGGCTTTTATAAAAACCTTCCACAAGTGGAAGGTTTTTGTGGTCGGTTTTAGCCTTTTTTTTTAGTAGTAAGAAAATGTATAAATAAAGTTGTAATAAAATTTTGTATTCCACGCAATAACAATAGCAAACTAATGGGAATTTGTAATAAGTCTATCATTTTAGTGTCAATTCGATCCTTTATACTATTCCTTTTTCTTTGATCCCATATTGCAATTTCTTAATTGTGTTCGTTCATTTTAATGGAATCTATTATTTATATGAGTGACCAAGTTAATCCTAATTAAATCATGCCATTTTATATGTAGACGAGGTTGTCTTAAATTGGATTGAAGAATATACAAATAAAAAATTATATTTTGTAATTTCAAATTACATTAGAAAATATAACGAGTTATATGAATTGTCCTTATTTCTTATGGAAAAAAGGTACAACTATTAATAAATAATTTAATACATTTTTCTTTAAAATAATAGACGATTTTGTTTACAAGGAGAGTCTAAAATCACGATAGAATACATCGAGTAGCGATATTGGTGGATCACACAGCTCATTTCCATTGATTTCATCTCTAAATAATGTAATTTGTAAGTTTATTATTGATTTACGCTTTTTAACTTTTTTTCACATCGATAATTTGATCGTTCAAGTAAACATGTGGCCACAAAACTAATATTCTGAATTTTTAGTCTTCATATACGCATCTTCTAATTACTGTTCAACCTTGGAAGATTATAGCCACTTCTTACTTAGTATTCATTGTGCCTATATTTTAGCACCGCGATTTGGAATTAGTTAAAAAAAAATCGTGCTTGTGATTTATTGCTTATGAGTTTATTTATTTATTTATTTTGGATTTTTTAAAGTCGACTTTGAATTTAAATCAAATGATCAATGCATATTACCTTACTTTTGTAAAAAACAGTAATAAGTTATAACACAAGTAGATCATGAAATTGAGAAAATAAGCAACTGATTTGACTAATCAAATGTTGTCATGACTCAAAAGAGAGTATGTGGCAGTTGTCACACCCTTTGATACAGGTAAATCTATCTTAACTAAAACTCAGTAGATTAGAGGTGGAAAAAGACGAATAGAATAATCCTAAAATAATAAAAAATGAAATAATAATTCAAGATATATTTCAGATTTGACTGTCACAAGTACAAATCTCTAATACAGGATAATATTATTTAGTCTAAAATATTTTAAATGTGAACAAAACACAAGATAAAAAAGGAGAGATATGGGTAAGCTCTGAGGTCCGTCAGTCACTATCTCGACCTCTACAATATCAATACTGAGGGAACACAATCTACGATATACTACTCAAGCCAATACCTGCACGGGGTGCAAAAGAAAAGAAAAAGAAAAGAAAGAGCAAGGGTGAGTACGAAACATGTGTACTCAACAAGTATCGTCGATAACCGATCCTAATCCAAAGTGATGGCGAGAACGACCACCCCTAATTACTCAAATCACTCAAACAATCTATAACCAGCACATACACCACTTCATCCTATTGAGGTAACGCAATAGGCCAGTCATAAAAAATGTTAATATATATAGGCAAATTAATCCATGTGAGTCAATACTAGTCATTTTTATGATCAACAAATAAAAAAAAGTCATTTATTAGGAAGAATCACTAACAGAGTATATCATGCTCAATTATCATGTTTAATCCATAATTTGGGATAGAATAGTGAGAATGTATAAATTATATGTATATCATGCTATCAATAGGTGCGACGCTACATGTTTCACTGATCAATCCATAGCCATACCCTGCGTCTCATAAATATCTCAACTCCTAAATCAATCAAGAGGTAGTATAATATGATGTAATTAGTGAAATAAATGCAAAATACACAATATCATAAACAAGGTTCAATCGCGATAATTCAATACAAAAGTAAATACTTAAACACAGTGTTAAACCATGCAAAGAATGCAATGCAATGTAGTGATAATGGTGTGATTTTTGTATATACCTTCCAAACTTCAACGCTTCAGGATAGGATCCATGGGGTGTTCGCAACTCATATACTTCAACAATCTCAATCAACCTTGCCACCAAATGAAATCAGACAAGAACCTTGCTGGCAAATAACCTCGACCAAGGATTTTACAAAAAGTCTCAAATATCCTTGCCGACAAATTACTGCCGCCAAGGATTTTATAAAATATCTTTTATTTCAAAATCAATATTTCTCAGTGGTACCAGTTTCATAAATATGTATGGATGAAATGATAATATAATGCTCACAACCAATCGGTATGAAGATCATTATCACTTCAACACGGGTATAAATGAGCTTAGAATCAACACAATATGACAATAATTCATGATATAAACCATCACATGATACAAGTGAAATAAATAATCATGTGATATACCAATAATATCATTTCAAGCCCATCTCTTGGGCATCACTATGTTGATAGAGTCAAATAATGCTAAAATAAAACCTATAATATTTATTCTCCCCTCCCCCCACACACGAGCATCATGATAATAATAAGGCAAATGCACAAATAAGATCTATAATATCTATTCAAACCTCCACATAGGCATTACAACAATAATACTGACAATTAATGTACAAATAAGACCATGGTATCGAATCAGACCCCCACACGAGCATCACAACAATGTAATCTCTCAAGTCAATAATAATATACATATAAGCACTCATATGGGCAGCATGATAATAATACACAATCCGAACAACAATGTGCAAATATAGCGAACTTACCCATAACCTAGTTTGTTTCAAATAATAAATCTCACATTTTTCAAAGATAATATCATTAGACTAAGTAACTAAAAAGAGAGCTATGGTAGTTAACAATATACTCCACAAAGTTGTCTCAAGGGTAAAACTAGTAAATTATTTGCTTCAGACCTTCAAAATATTGAGGCCTCAAAAATTTTTAACAATGAATTTAATTATTTTATTTCACTTAAAATAATATTGAAGATAGTATGAAAAAAGGATCAAAATTTTGTATAAAAGACAAAAAAACTCTCTATATTTTATCAAAAATATTTTAGAATTTTCAATCAAAGAACCTAAATCTTTATGTTAATAAATAAAGTTTTTATAATAAAATCCAAGATAATGTATTGCAGTCACATCACTACTATCTTATTAACTAGAATTACTCTTTAGTTTTATATTATTATATTTTATGAGAGTTTAACTGAAATCTGATTTTAATTAACACTGTATTAAAACAATATTGAAGGTAGTAGAAAGAAAAGTCAAAATTTTGTATAAAAGAAAAAACTCTCTCTATATCTTACCAAATATATTTTATAATTTTCATTTCAATAACTTAAATTATTATATTAATAAATAAGCTTTTTATAACAAAAGCCAAGGTATTGTGTTGTAATCACATCACTATCATGTTATTACTAGAATTACTCTTTAGTTTTATATTTTTACTAGTTTAGGATACGTGGATTGCACGTGAATTTTTCTTCAAATACGGAAACTTCTCTCAGACTATACTTGCTAATCTATTTATTAGCTCCTTAGACACCTACAAGTAACGGTGGTATATAAACATAACTAAAGTAAAAATTTGAATAAATAATAAAATACCAGCGGAAAATAACTTAGATAACAAGATCTCTTCATGCATCGCAATTCCATGACAGACAATGTGAAGCGACCCATCTTTATAGCCTCCGAAGCACATTACAATCAGCTCTTAACCTTTCTTCTCCATATCAACAACACAAAAGTCCATAATTGGTCCTAAATTGTTATAGCACTTTTTGACTTTCATAGAATATTTTTCGAATTTGGGATGGATATTGATCTTTACAAGCAGAATGTGAATTGAAAAATATTAGCGAAACAAGGAAATAGGATAACCAAAAATACAAAACCCCAAGTTACAATATTACCTATGAATTTGAAAAGTTTGAACCAATATAGACAAGATCCTCGGCTAGATATGATATGGTAGATGCAATGGAAGTTTTCCCTTTAGTTGACTGATTTTGGGTGTGGTAACACTGAAAAGAATAGATTATGTCCATATAACCCTTTTATTCCCAGCAGAAAATACAAAATCATTTTAGTAATGAAAACTCGGATAGAAAAGACATAGTGAATACAAAAAATTTACTTCTTCTTTGGATGAGTTAACTCCAGTAGATAGAGGACACCATTGTGATCCCCAAGCAAATATCTTTTAGCATCAACTTTCCCATAGGCCTTTTCTCTTATCAAGGACTTGAATGAAACCAACAAAATATTAGCAAGAGAAAATTCAGTCAATATCGAAATAACTTCTCTGATAATAATATATTAACAGTTTTAAAGGTTTATTCATGTCAAAGTTGAAACAAGTAACTATAAAGCTATTTGTTCTGATGCTTTATCGGACATTCAGTAAACAAACAAAGCAAAACATGTCTGAAGTTATTAAAAGTTCAAGGTTGATAACTTACGTCAGTAATATCACTCTGAGTACGTGTAAGACCCCGTAAATTTTTCTAGTCATTAGAGCTTTTAAAGAATTTCAAGAGAGGCTTAACACTTAGAAAATTTGGTTAAGTGTTGGAATTTTTTTATTTCATAAGTGTAATACCCCGTATATTTCGAAGCTAGAACATGAACCATTGTTCCTACGTATGAAACCTCCTATCCTGTGATTCATATTTGAGTACATGACTTACAATGAGTATCCCGGTAAGAAGAGAGCTTATGATGTGTTAAGCATGTCTATTAGAGCCACTTAGAGTAAGGCAAGCTAAGAGATTTCGAATCCATCAAGTTTTAGTTTTTGATTTCACAAAGGTCATCTTTGAATGAGCATAACTTGATGTATATATGGTATTTTGGCAGATTTATACCCACCAAATTGTAGAGAATTGAATTAGCTTTTGAACGATACCAATTTCACCAAAATCTGACACCCGATCAAAAAGTTATGGCTTTGTAAAGTGAAGTGCGTCGCCTAACAAATCGCCTAAGGCTACTGGTTTGGGTATGTTATAAGGTGTGCGACGTACAATCTAACTTATGCTATAAGGTGTACGACGCACAACCTAATTTAGGCGATAAAGTGTGCACCACACAACGTAGCTTATGCGATGAGGTGTGCACCGCATACCTTATGGTCCAAGTGACGTAAATACTCTATTTTGACCTAGATCAAGGGTGTTGAAGTCATATCACACCCCTAAACCGTCCCTAATCACTTCAAAACGTTTTGTGAGATATTAAATACACAAACTCCTCTCTTTAAACCCTAAGAAATCAGTAAGTAACTCAAAATCTCTCCTCCATTCTTAAGAACAAGCCTAAGGATTTCTTCAAAAACCTTCAAGAAAGAGTCTTCTAAAGTATGCAGATATTGATTCTTGGGTTCCTTCCACCCAAGAAGTTCAAGAATCCTTTTTCAAATTCAAAGATTTTGATTTTTATGAGTTTTCATGATTTATGTGAATTGAAGTTCATGTTCATGCTATTGTTGAGATATAATTCATGCTTTAAAATACAAGTTGCAAGCTTTGATCTTGATTCGAGTTGAATTGTATTATGTTCATGTTAAATCCCTAAAAGTGCATGTTGATTGATGTATTTATGATAATTAGGTATAGAAAGTGTTGAATAACCAAAGCATGCTCCCCATATGGTTGGTAAAATGCTTATGTGAAGGAATTAGAGCCATTATAGCATGTTGACTAGAAATTTCCAATTGTGTGTAAGTTCATGCATACCAAGTGTTTGTTGAAAAGCCTTAGTGAATGAATTGTGACATGTTAGCATGAAATTTTCCAATTATGTGCTCTTCAATGCATGTTAAGTGTTTGTTGTAAGACCTTGTTGAATGGAGTATGAGCCAATAGCATGTCTCCCTATACTATCACATGTTTATGATTTCCAAGTGCTTAAAGAGATGCTTTAATGATTGTAATGGTGAATGAAAGTCCATGGTCATGATTATTTAAGATGGTTATATTTTACTTTTATGTTATCGAGTTCTGGGGTATTTATACCCGACAATCTAGCTGCAAGTCTATAGCCCATGTTAGTTTTCACGATAATCTCAGTCAAGCCGCGATCTTAGAACTCAGTCAGTTACAGAATTCAGTACTCTTAGATAGTTATAGAACTTAAGAAATCTTAGTAATCTAAGTATCAATAGTATTCCAGCTTCAGTTCAGTACTGAACTTAGATCGTAGTAGTCAAGTATCCAGTTCAGACCTCAGTAGCATTCAAGTAATCAATTCAGAACTTAACAGTATCCAGTTAGATAATGAACTTCAGTAGTATTCCGTCAGCCTTCGAAACCAAGTGAACTCAGCTAGATTAGTCAAGTAACATGATTACTAATAGATTTAGCTCATTCAAGTATAGTTTAAGAAAAAGAATCAGTTCAGTGTCTTTCAGTTGGGAGTAGGAATCAGCACCAAGTGAACCCAGGGATGGGGGATCACCCGCTAGAGAGGATTGAGATACCTAGGAGCAATCCTTAAGTTCTAGAACTACGTAACCAGCATAGGTACGAGATGCCACCCGTTAGATAGGACTGACATACTCAGGGATCACCCATTAGATAGGACTGATCTCAGGGGTCACCCGTTAGATAGCACTGACTACACAAAAGTAAAGTTATCTTTACCCGTGGCACGTACTGATACCCTTCCAGCTGGGGTTACAGGTTGGACCCCACAAGTTAAGATTCAGGGCATATTGATTAGATGACTACTTCCCACAGTCTCAATTTCAGAATCAGTCTCAGTAAAAGAACTCAACTCGGTAGTACAGATTCAGGACTGTTAGATACAGTCGATCATTCTTAATATCAGCAGATTTAGAGATCACCCACTAGATAGCACTGACCTCTGATTTAGTCAAATAGTATTAGTATCATCAGATTTAGAGATCACCCATTAGATAGGACTGATCTCAGACTAAGTCAAATCATCTTCATTATCAGTATATTCAGAGATCACCCGCTAGATAGGACTGATTCAGATTCAGTTAAGCATTCTCATTATAATACAATTCAGAGATCACCTACTAGATAAGACTGATCTCAACCTCAGTATTCAGTTATTAATACAGTACATTTAATTATTCAGTATCTCGGTATTAGTAGTGAGTTCAGACGTTAGTAAAGCAGTATTCGAGTCTCAGTATTTAGTGCCATGATGATTTCAGTTATGGTTTGTGCATTCATGCGTATGTCCTCATTCAGTATTTTCATGATTATTCAGTTAAGTAATTGTTCATGCATAAGCCCTTGTATTTGGCCTTACCTCATTTTGCATACTCAGTACATTCCCATGTACTGACGCATTACCATAGGTTCAAAAGCACGAGATCCAGAGCACTCTTAGCAGCTCAGTTTCAGTCAGCAACAGTAGACCTAGCAGTGAGTCCTCATCATTTGAGGATGGTTCTTATTTCATTTTATTATTAGTTTTAGTATTTCAGTAGTTGGAGTTAGTTGGGGACATGTCCCATCAACCACAGTTTGGATAGTTTAGAGGCTTTTGTACTATAGAGTTTTTAGACTAGTTGTTCAGACAGATGTTTAGTTCTGATATTGTTAAACTTTATTCAGCTGTATTTTAAGTATTTGACCCTTATGGCAAGTTTCCTCCAGTTTTTTGCATTTATTTCAGTATATTATGCAGTGTTCAGTTATAGATATCAGAAAGGATTAACTTGTGGTCCTTTGGGGCCATGAGCATCGTGCAGCATCTGGAGTTCAAAATTTGGGGTGTTACAGTACGTCTACTATGAACTTGGCTAGTTGAAATTAAATTTTTTGGTCTGACAATCCAAATCTTCGCTTCAATCTTGTCATTGCACATCTTCAAAATGCAAAATGATAACATATTTATTAGACTCCTCCAATTCTGAATCAAATTGAATGTAGTGTTTACTTCTTTTTAAAGGTAATAAAAGGATTGAGTCCATACAAGATGTTGATATTGAAGAAACAAGACCAACAAAAAGACACAAAATATATTGGTTCCTAAAGGCTCTATCGCAAAGGTGTGAAATTAAAGGTAATGCAATACTATTTTATTAATTAAAGTTACTTACATTCTATTTGTGCTAGCTTTATTATTTATTAACATTTCTAATATTTACACAATAAATTTCAGTGAAATTGACTAGATACCATCAATATCGTGTATTTAAAAGTTGGAAAATATTCCTGAATGCACTGATTGTCATGCTATGAGATTTCAACATAAGACTCCAATATTTTGTTGCGACAGTGAATCAATAAAACTTGCAAATACTGTAGTTCTAACTCAATTATATGATTTATTCCTCTCTAAATCAAAAGTAGCAGAAGAATTTTGCAGACACATTAGAGCATATAACAACATAGTTGGATTTACGTCTTTTGGTGTTAAACTTAACAATGATCTTGCATATTCGCGAAAAGGAGTTTATACATTTCGAGTAAAGGGTCAAATATATCATGATCTCCCCTCATTACTACCCTATGATATTAATCCATACTAATTTTAGATGTACTTTTTTGACACAAAAAATGAGTCACGGAATAGAATTTTAAAAGTCAAAGAAGTCAATTTATCCGAGGAAGTTGTCGCAATAATTAAACAAATAATGGATGGCAATCCTTATGCAGAATTGTTTTGCCAGCTAAAAGATCATTTAAACTTTAAGGATTTAGAAATTCGAATTGCTTCCACTGCTAAACTAAATCAATGTGTCTACAATAAATCATCAGTAGATCAAGTTGCTATAATTTGGATAGACTGAAATAACCCCAATGTACCATTTGATTGAGATATTATTGTTCATGAACATTTAGTTAATATTCATAGAGTTAAACATTATTACGGATGTTATGACCCACTCCAGTATCCTTTGCTTTTTTCAAGTGGTGAACTAGGCCAGCACGAAGGAATATGAAAACAACATAAAACAAGTAAAGGTAAGCGTGAAATTGAAGTTGTAGGCCTCAAACAAAACAACCCTACATTTCTCTCCGTTGATGAGGTGTTTAACAACGAGCAGCAAGACAAAGTTTTAAAACAAAATCTCTTATAATTGTGTACTTACAACTCCCATATTAGTATAATTAAAAATATTTTGCAGGTGTACGACGTGGAGCTTAAAATTGTGTCTCTTGTAGAGAGTACTATTGCTATAAGTTGCAAATACGCAGTGGAGAAAATACGATAATACTATTATGTGGACGATTATTTCAACAATTTGTTGTTGACATGTACATAAAACTAGAAACTACTCGACTTGAATATTTTAGGTTTGAGCAATCAAATTTTAGAAGAAAAATATTGCAAGGCATAGTTGATAGTATTATGGTTGGAGAAAGTAGAGTATCAAAAGTTGGTCAAAGAATAATACTTCCTGCATTATTTATCAGAGGTCCTAGGGACATGCCTCATAGATATATCGATGCAATGACTTTGATTCAACGTTTTGAAAAACCAAATTTATTTATCACAATGACATGTAATCTCGATTGGCCAGAGATCCAAAAAAATTTGATAGAAGGACAACTTGATCAAGACAAACCTGACTTGGCAACTAGAGTTTTTAGATCAAAGTTAAATGATTTAAAAGATCAAATTTTTGAGAAAAAAATAGTTGGGTCTGTTGCAGCATATATTTATGTGATTGAATTTAAAAAAGAGGCGTACTACACATTCATCTTTTGTTAATACTGGAACAAGGATACAAGATAACATCACCAGATGATTATGAAAAGTTTATTTTTACTGAACTTCCCGACAAAAAAGAATTTTCAATTTTGCATGACTTGGTTATCAAACAAATGATGCAAGGCCCATGTGGAAAAAAATATCCAATAAATTCATGCATGAGGGATGGTCAGTGCAAGAGTCATTACCCTCGACCATTTAGTAATAAATTAATACAAAGAAAGGATAGCTATCCTATTTAAAAGAGGCAAAATGATGGAAAGAAAGAAAAGGTTAGAGGCACGACAATGAATAACCAATGAGTTGTTTCATATAATTTTTATTTACTGAGTAGATATAATTGTCATATCAATGTTGAGTCTTTTGCAAGGGTAAAAGAAATAAAGTATATTTACAAGTATATATACAAAGGACATGATAGGTGCACTGTTTATATCAAATCAGATGATGGAGAAAAAGTCGTAGATGAAATTAAGAGTTTTCAAGATGCACGTTGGGTTGCTGCACCAGAAGAGCTATGGAGAATTTATGAATTTGATCTTAGTGAAATGCATTCCCCGGTAATTAACCTTCAATTACATCTTTCAAATAAACAAACAGGTAAACAATAAGGCTTCCTTAAGCTATCTGAATTCTACAGCTTTACTCTTTTGATAAAATAGTCACAAAATTCAGATTGTAATAAACTATTTTTAGCTATGAATATCATGAAAGTAAATACATAAAATTATGTTGTACGGAATATTTTGTTAATCTTTTTAATATTTTCTGTTCACATTGTAGTGTGCTATTGGAGCCATCAAAATTTAAAAAATATTATTGCGTGGGAATACGCCTCAAAAACCATGCTTACCGAATATTTTCACAAATGTTCAATAGATAATGAAGCGCGTAAATACATATACAAGGAATTACCAGAGTACTATGTTTAGAACGCTCAGGGTAAGCTTTGGACGCAACGAAAAATAAGATCAGTAATTGGTCGAATTGATGTTAGTAAGAAATTCAACACGACCACTCTTACTATTTATAAACGTTCAAATATCATTTATTTACTCCTTCTTCTTTAATTCACAGCTAATCCAGCTGTGAAAGGTATTATTTGAGATTATTATTGAATCACGTACGAGGACCAACTTCGTTTCAATACTTGCTAACTGTTAATGGACGGTTGTGTGATATATTCAAAGAAGCTGCAAAAGAAAGACGTTTACTCAAGTCAGATAACAATATTTCTGAATGCTTACGTGAAGCGGTCGTCTTCAAAATGCCATCGGCTGTTAGAAATTTATTTGCAATAATATTGGTTCATTGTAATCCTACGGATGTTAGAAAGCTCTGGGATACATATTATGATGACACATCAGAAGATTTTAAGAGAATACACAAAAATTCTCCTACGGCCCAACTTCAATGCACACTGAAAAGCATAAACTATTTCTTAGAGAGCATGGGTAAGAGAACTAAAAATTATGGCATACCTAGATTTGAACAGAGTATGGATGATGGAATTATATCAGAATGCAGAGAAATAATAGAAGAGAAGTCTATAATAGTGCCTTCCGAAGATTTGAATGCACAAACAAAGTTAAATCCTGAACAAAAGCAATCATTCAAGATTACATTATAAATATTAGAATCTGGCCAATCGGGATTATTCTTTGTCGATGGATCTGGAGGGACCGGAAAAACATTCCTATATCATGCATCACTTCCAAATATCATATTGAAGGGAATGATAGCATTAGCGATGGAAATAAGTGGTACAACATTAGCTCTTTTATCGGGAGGTCGTACAACACATTCTAGATTAGAGATACATCTTCAGACAAATGATACAACGGTCACACGTATGTCAAAGTAAAGTGGCGGAGATAAATTGATTAAAAAAGCCAAATTAATTATCTAGGATGAAGCGCCTATGGCCAGCCGTTGGATAATTGAATAAGTTGATAGAAGATCCAGAGATATATTGGACGTTGATGAACCCTTTGATGGAAAAGTAATGGTTTTGGAGGTGATTTTCATCAGGTACTACCAGTAATTTCAAAATCTACAAGGGCTGAAATGGTAAATACAAGTTTGGTAAAGTCGTACTTATGGCATCAGATGAAAAAGATTAAGTTAACAAGAAATATGAGGGCGAGAACAGATTCATCATTCCGTTAGTTCTTACTACACATAGGTAACGGGGAGGAGCCTATAATAAGAGATGATTTGGTACTAATTCCAAAATAATTGGTTATTGAAACTATGACTGACGGTAGTGGAACAGATGTCTTAATAGAGTAAACATTCCCAGCGCTGGATAAAAGTGCAGATTCTGCATAATACATGACTGAACGTGCTATCCAAGCTAGCAGAAATGAATACGTTGATCAGCTAAATGAAATGTTAATTTTCATATTTTTTGGTGAAAGCAGAACATTTCATAGTTCGACTTTGCAGAGGATGATACCAACAACTACTATCAGGAAGATTACTTAAATACTCTAACACCAAATAGTTTGCCTCTACACAAGTATCTTCTTTCATATGTAGTAATATACAATTGTATTTTAGAATCAAAATTCTGTCTAATAATAACAATTAGACATATTTCAATTCCCGAGCAATAATAATAAAACCAACGTACTAAAAGATTGGTGGGGAAACTAAAGTAATATTCTTTACCTGGCTATCAATTTGTTTTGCCAAGCATGGACTCATTCAACAAATCTTCTTCAGTATTGTGGATGTGATTATTTAAGCCATAGTGGTTGACTATTAATAATACTCAATTTACCGTAGTATAACATCATCTGACAAGATTTGCCCCATCACTACAGTGCCTAAGTTCTATCTAGGAACAACATAAAGAAGATGACTCAAATTTTTAAAACTTTAAACTATATTGGTAAGAGCCTAAGGTAGACAATGTATATAATTTAGTTGAAAGTACTATGTAATGTCTATATGTTGTTGAGAAAAATTCAATCCACTAAGATTCCTATAAAAGCAAAGAACGTGTCATAATTTGTAGCTCATTTGCTTGACATCTAAAGTTAATAGGTAGACCACAAGTATGTAAACATGGGTGGAACCATGAACGAGAATTAGAACATTTGACAACATCAAAAGGAAATCTGTGGAAGTAAAAATCTATGGGGAGAAGGAAGTACCTCTGGTAGCTTTTTACGGAACACTTTCTATTTGAGTCATAGTATGCAAGCATGTGAATGCTAAATAAACTGTTTGAGTTGGTTATAGTGTTACCTTCATCAATGCCACCATCTCCCACAACCTGTAATGTTATTGTGATTATAAACCTTCAATCATCATTGAATATTTTTCTTAACTAAAATTTCTTACTAAAGTATCTTTCACTTATATGCAGACTGGTGTTGAAAAAAAATGTGTCTATTATGTTACTGAGAAATTTAGATGTTTCCAATGGCTTGTGAAATGGCACAAGAATGATAGACAGAGGTTTTGAGTGCGACTATGCTTTTCAATAATGATAAAAAAAGCACAAGGGCAAACCATACTAATTGTTGGATTGTACTTGCCGCAACACATTTTTTCACGTGGACAGTTATATGTTACACTTTCAAGGGGAATATCAATGACAACAACAAAGGTTTTGTTCATGACGGAGTATCCTAAGAGAAAAAAGGGAACATACACCAAAAACGTCGTCTATAAAGAGATATTAGGTTAGTTACATTACATGAAAGTACATAATATGAAATTTTTTATAGACTTCCAACTATACTATGACTGACTCACATCAAATATTCATGTTTGCAGGTTCAGAAGATACATAGTGATTGATAGGAATACACTTGCACTTTGGAAGATATTTAATAAAAAAAAGAATAAATTTTGAATCATAGTGTTACTGAGAATTGAAATCAAACAAGCCTACATTCGCTTGATTTTGATTGTTTTCTTATGACTTCAGTATAGAATTCCTTGGACAGCTTTCTCAAATTCAGAAAATTCACTGCTCAAATAGTAAAGTCCGTACTTATATCCTTAATTATATTATTGTTCTTTTGATTACTAGGGGAAGGGGATGTGAAATATGAATATGGTGCTAAGAATATATGAGTTATGAAAGACAAATTATATACTATACAACTAGACGTGAGAATAGAGAATATACAAACTAATTGTTATATACTACAACTAAAATCTTTTTTTTTTTGAAAAAAAGGACACAAATATGTGAGTTTTATAAAATAAAATTAGAAAAGAAAAACACTACAATCACCATTGTAACTTACTTGAGCCGGTGCTGGAAGAACTTGTCTGTCGGTACTTTCAAGAAAACCACTGCAATCACTAATTGAATATACATCTTGTACTGATGGGATGCGTAACTATTCATCAATTCCAATCCTATCAATTCATGGAGAGTTATCAGTAAAGAACCAAACCAAATGCAAGCTTGCCTAAATCAATATGACACGAATATAGTCTTTGACATGAGAATATCTTTTATGAACATCCTTACAGATAAAGTAACTAAGTTTGCCACTGAACTCAACTCCTGTCGGACTACCTCCATGACCAAAAGTGAGAAGAAATCAGCCCATAATACACTTTAGATATCACATTGTTCATATTATTTTCACATCACATCATTTAACTTTATCCGATATAACAATACTAAAGCCTCAAAATCTTTTTGTCATAGTGAAGTAGCCAAATTGTGTTTCATTTGCTCAGGAAATATAAATTATTGGAATTTACTAATGCAAATCTTCATGTGGCAAGTGAAAGTGAGAAACAGTCAAGAATATACTTCAAATATCACATTGTTAGAATTACTTGTCACATCTAATCATTTTTAGCCGATATAACAATAAAGTCACAAAATTACTTTTTGTTACGGTAAAGTAATCAAACTATGTGTGAATTTCTCAAGGAATACAAACACAATGTTACTTGCCACATGAGGATTTGGCAATGAGTTTTTATGAGTTTAATATGATAGTAGGTGAAGTTCAGTGATCTGCATTTTTGTTTAGGTTCTCGAGATTTTCAATCGCTCTTTTTAGTGGTGGGGAATCGAACCGCCTCTGCTGCTGGCGGGCAGTCCCACAGACAGAAAGAAACTGATAGAAAGATTCGGGCGATAAAGTCCGAGACTCTGAGCCCCAGCCGTGGGCGCAAGATCAAAAAGAAAGCAGGTAGCGGGTACCGGCCGGCAAACCGGAGACGGACGACCACGGTCCCGGAGAGAATTGAGTTGGTCATTGCTTCGGGTCATCGAGAAACTTCGTTAGAGTGGAAAAACATAGAAAGACTGCTGCCTCGCTTCCAACCGCAACAAAGAACGGCTAAAGCTCATCGCAAGATCGGAAAGAACACCAGCCCGTGGCGGATTCCGAGTCAGTTAAAATCTTCCGTTGGACATCAGACAACATGACCTTTAGGAGTAGTTTCCTTTGAATTTTCTGAGCATGGTAAACTTCACCAAGAAAAGAAGCATGATCGTTTACACCCTTAATTCCAAATGTCAAAGCTTTTGCTCCTGATGCAATGTCTAATTTATTATATGAGATATTAAAATTCCATGGCTCCATGGTTTCAACCCCCTCTATCACAATTTGGCATTGTACCTACAAGTACAACACATATTGTTAGTATCTCTCTGTTCAAGATAGAGCTTGTAGCCAATGCAGCAAAAGCCATATGCCTTGTCTACACTGAGGCGCAATCTAAGTGAGGGGAAGTGCTTTCTCTGAGCTTCAAGGCTTAAGTGTACCTCAAACGAGACTCTGACACACTGTGTGATGGCCCAAATGGCTAATGAATTTTAACTGACTGTAAATTATGTAAATAAAGAAGAGATTCCAACAAACGTACTGTGAAAGAAAGTAGTGAACTTTTGGGTTCTTGTGGTGCAACCTCTTCTTCACAGTTTTGACAATGTCTTTTGCTAACAGTTATTGCAAAACCTATGGTTGCAGTCCATTACATTCATCTTTTCATGTAATACCCCGTAAAAGTCTTAGCTCATCTCAGCTCTCAGTTATATGTTTAAGGGGTCCAAGACTTGAAAATTTTACTAAGTGTTGAGACTTAGTCATTTTCAAGACCCCTAAACTTGCGATAATTTTATTTTTGACTTTTTCGTCCTCAGAACATCAATTTTTAAGTTGATTCATGATCGGAGTTGTTCAAAGTGTGTCTCGGGTGAGTTTTGAAATTTTCAGACGAGTGTAGAGGCGTGTTTGAATCACTAAAACAGTAGCAACACCGGGATTAGCCCGCACCGCGCCCTCCAATGCACCGCTCTAAGGAGGCCGTCACCCCCTCCAGTTCACCGGTCCAAGCCCGCGTCGCCCCTCCAGTACGGTGCTCCAGAGCTCGCATCGCCCCCTCCCTTTTTTGTCCAGCTTTTGTTCCTCGTCATTTAAGGGTATTAGGGTCTTTTTCCCTTCACCTAATTGGTCCATAACATGAGAGTGGAGATCCAAAGAGCATTATTTGCTCCACACATAATGATTAGTTTAAATTATTTAACCAATTGATAATGATTGAAATATTTGTACAAAATTATATATAAGTAAATTTCAAATTATTTATTGCATATGAGATAATAAGAAAATTCTCAATTATCAATTGTCTTCGAGAATATACTATAACTTATTATCAAACTTGAAGAATACACTAAAATTTAAGAAAACTTATCTCAAATCGTAAAAAAAAATTCAAACTCAAATTAGCTTCAAGAAACGTCAATCACAAATAATTTTATCTCTTCAAATATAGATACTATCAAGATTTCAATTTATAAAAAAAAATAATTCTAAACCTAAATTAGCTTCAAGAACATACTAATATTTTAGAAAACATACCTCAAATCCCAAATAAATTATCTCTTTAATCATAAATACTATCAAGATTTTTCAATTGGTAAAACAATTTTGAGCGAAACCTAATTTTTCCTCCTACCTACGACAATATAAGAAGTAAACAATTTGACAACTAATGGAAGTAAATATTAATTAATCAGTTGTGGAAAGAATCCTAAACCAAATAAAACTCGTAGACGACAAACAAATTTAATAAATTTTAAAAGTTAAATTGGTTGCGGAAAGAATTCTAAACCAAACAAAACTTGTAGACGAAAAACAAACTTAATGTTTTATAACTTAAGACCCTTTTTATATATTAATAAGAATTATAGAAAAAATGGTAAAAGACGATTTTGTCTATTGTGGAGTCTTTTAATAAAGGGTAAAAAGTTCAAATAGCTTTTCTAAGATCTTCTCACTTTTAATATATTATAGATATAGATTATAGATTATAGATTATAGATTATAGATGTAAATATAGATGTAAATTATAGATATACATATAGATATAGATTATAGATTATAGATATAAATATAGATTATAGATTATGGATCATAGATATAGATATAGATATAAATGTAGATGAAGATATAGATGTGAGTTTTAACTAAAATCATTATGTCATTTAAAAACAATATATTAAACAGTAAGTGTGTAAAACTAAACGCCAAATCCATCGATAGCCTCTCAAACTTGTCTCGAAAATTCACTTAGACCCCTAAATTAAGGCTTGTATCTATCAGACACCTCAACTGCTTAAATTGATACCTATCAAGCACAAAATGTTGACTTGGCAAGGAGAGTGTGTTACACTCTCCTTGGGAGAGTGAGTTGAACAAAAAATAATATTTTATATTTTTTTTAATTAAAAACTTATATTTTAATTATTTTATTAATAAAATTTTTAATTATTATAATTTTTTAATTTAAAAAAAAAAAAAAAAACCCCCCTCCTTCAATTCATCGTTTTCACAGCCCCTCCCCCGCGTTATCATATTCACTGCACCCCACCCCCAACCCAGCCCTCCATCGCCCCCGCCCCACCATCCCCTAGCCCCCAGCCATCTTCTTCATCTCTATTTTTTTATTTAAATTCTTAACAATTTGTTAATACAATTAATAATTTTTAATTAATAAAAGAATAGAAAAATAATGGAAGCCATAAACTTTAGCAGTGGAATTGAACCGATTAGGAAAGATGGAATCTTTTTCAATTAACCAGTGAAACTTTAGCAATATCATCACTGCCTCTTTGGAAAGATGGAATCTTTTTCAGAGTGGACAGTTTCCAGAAAAGTTTGAAATGGAGTGTGTATTTGTAGCAAGATATACCAATGGAGGGTTGTTTGCTTAGGCCAGTCGGAGAATCATAGGCCAATCGAGAGGGGAATGTGAAGTCATAATTTGAGAAGTCCAGTGCGACAAAAACCAATAGATTTCCCATATCTCACAGAGCTCCTTGTTTGCCCCGCCAAGATACAAGTCACGTTTTCTTCATGCCCCAATTTTCATCTCTCATTATAAGTATCAAATTCTGGTTGTCACTGATTTCGTCTTTAATGGCGATTTAGGATGACGAAGGGAAGTTGATGGAGGAGGGAGGGGCGGGGTGAGGGTGGACGTGGGGATGGGGGTAGATCAATTGTCATTTGTGGGTGGGTGGGTGACGACATGGGGGTATGGTGAAGAAGACGACTATGGGGGGTGGGGTTTTTTTTTTTTAATTAAGAAATTGTTATTAAATAGATAATTAAATAGAAAAAAAGGGAAAAATAAAAAATTCCACTTATAATTTTTTTTTGGCCACGTTTCTTTTTTTTATTGGTTAATTTTTGCCACATCAGCGCGTGTGTGCAACACATACTTTAGCTTTTAGCTGATTGAGCAAAAAATGCTCAATTGAAACCAAATTTGGGGGGGGGGGGGGGGTTAGGGGTTTGATAGGTACAGACCTTAGTTTAGGAGTCTAAGTGAATTTTAGGAACAAGTTTAAGGGGCTATTGATGGGTTTGACCAAAACTAAAAATACAAATATAATTTTTTTTATGTGTATTTGTATACACTTAAGACCTTTGATTAAAATTTATTTTACGTCATTAATTTTACTGAGACTCCTTTGATTTTTCAGGGTTCGTCTTCATTCGCTCACTCATATCCTAAAGTGCTTATCTATATTGTCTTTGTTCATATCCTTAGAGATGCTAAACCTTATTAATTACATCAACTATTCGCTCACCACGGTTCAACCACTGAAATGGGTATCAACTATCAACTTACCCAAGATAAACAAGTCGTCTATCTACAATCTACTTTAAGCATATTCACGAGTAACAAGATTACAAGATATAAACTGTTAATATACTACAACTTATAAAAGATTATGGTATTAGCAGAGATGCTCGTTATTTCATCTAAACTGAATACTTAATTTCTAAGCGATTCACAAAATACAAGTAAATAAGCATACGACACATAGTCGAGATACATCTCAACTTGCCTTTAAAGAAGATCTGCAAGTCAAAACATAATTTGAAGCATCAATCGAAAGCTCTATTCCCTCTGATAATCACCAAACATGTTAGGACTAATCAAATAGGACATCTACAAGTCAAAAGAAGTTCATCAATACCTGTATCGATATATATATTGATTCCGTGTCTAAAATTACTTTGAAAATTGATTTCAAAAATAAAAAGGTAAACTCAAAATTTTATTTAAGAATCATGTTTTTCATACTTTAAGATTCTAAATCTAAAATATCAATGGAATTGCGTAAAAAGCAAATTGAAAACCACCAGAATATCAATATTTCACTTTACCAGTAAAAACTCAAATCTTTATCATCAAATGCGGTTTAAAATGAGAAATTTTTGGAAAACTTTTGTTAAATCAATTTACCCATGATACAAGGATCTTAAATCTTAAAATTTAAAGAAAACTCTTCCTAAATCGACCTTAAAATAAAAAACTTTTGATTTCATAATTTTGGATTTCAAATCTCAATATTATAAATTAAAATTATGAACAACAAGAAGAATAATCTTGGAAAATAAATAAAATAATGGTAGAATTACATACCCATGATTATACGATAAAGACGCATCGAGAATCGCCTCAAATGAAGCTTTTTAGCTCCCAAAAATTAAAATTTAGTGAAAGAATGAAGTCTGAAATTTATAGTATGTTCAGGTGTCATTTCCGTGTTAAAAGTATATTTTTCTGTCGTTAAAGGTGTGTACCAACAACTTTTATTTTCACTAAAAATGTCATAAATCCCTCATGTGATAGCAAAATGCACTAATAATTTTTAAATAATGATACGAATCTACTTGTTCAGTAAGAACTCAATTTCCTACTCTTTTGTCCGGTCACATATTATTTTTATTTTTTAAAGAATTATTTCATGTTCCATAATAAAAACTCGATCTCGACTTATCAAAATTACACAAGACTTCTCAGATCAATCCTATAATTCATGCATGATATTTCGAAAGTTTCAAAAAAATATTCGATCTTTAAAATTAATAATAAACCTTTTATCGGCCGATTATACTTATAAATAGCGCAAAAACATCCAAAATGTTCAAAAACTCATTCAGAATCTCCCGAACACAAACCAAATATGTTAATAGTTTGAAAACAACATGACAGACTCAACAATGCAGTCAGAATTTTCAACAAAGTCGTTATCAACAAATTACCTCCGAAATCAACTCTAGCCAACTTAAAACTAACTTCTCGTCCAAATAGTCAAAATCAAATTGAAAGCCTCGGAACCCAAACAAAGCATGCTACTAACTCACAATAGATATTACGGATCTAATGAAACTAACAAATCTCTCATCCGTTACTCAAATCATAAAATATCTATCAAAGTCAACTAAATTATTTTAAAGGCTACTCAAAATCACAAACTCACATAAATCACTCTCAAATACTTCATATACCATGTAAACCATCTCTACAACTTATAAATGACATGAAGAAACTACAAAGAGGTTAAAATAGTTAAAATGCAACAAAAGCTAAAAATCAACACGAGTTGTTACATTATCCACAACTAAAACACATATTTGTCCTCGATCGTAAATATAATAAAGGTACAAAAAATTGACAGATAGCTGAAAATACCACCGTAAACCTCATATAAGCACTCTCAAGCAAATTCACATTCTATAGAATTACCAACCTCACTATAGTAATAAAAAATTCTCTACACAGTGATACAAGGTCACAACACTAGCATCAAATGTCAAATTCTCAATGAAGCCAAGTTCATCTATTTTCAAACTTCTTCTAAACCCAAAACCGAGTCAATCATAAAAGAAGATCAAACATACCCAAATAGCCCAAATTTATCGAGGACACCACAAGTCACTAACTGTACCACTAAATGAAAAACATTCTCAAACCCACAAAATGTCAAGAAACCTATGAAACCACATGGCCAGACACCAAAATACTAAATGAACCTACTCAAGGTTGATACCATAACAATTGAATCAAATAGCACTATATTCTCAAGCTGAAGCAACTACGCCAGAAATCGATCTCAGTGACACACAAAATCTTAAAAGCCACACTTAGTATGCTTAGATCACTATTCAAATAGTCATATCCGTATGCTCAACCCTTTGAGGAAATTAAGAATCATTATAAACTCTACATACCATAGATATGAACGCTCTAAATGCCACCAAATTTTTATGCAACCCATCACAATAATTCATGTAGTTGTCTATGCCTATATAGTGTCAATTAACCCCAAATCCTCAAAAATTAATAGAATTAAGAGCCCCTCCGATCATACATACGTAAGCAACCCTTCATATCAGAAGTACTTTAACCCATAGAAGAAATCAATCAACCCAAAAATCCTAAAAAAATTAGTAGAATGAAAAACCTCTCCTTCCATACACACGTAAGCAATCCTTTATATCAAAAGTACTTCAACCCACAGAGGAAATGAAAAATTACTATATCAATGATGGACGTCCAAATCACAAATCGAATCTAAGGAAAGCCACCATTAATATCCTCATGAGTCGTTGATTCATACTGTCAGGACGTTAAATTTCTAATTCGTATCCATAGATCAATTCTGAATATATCCAAATTCCTTATGTACAAGTTTCTTATTTTTTTGCCCAACTTAATTCTCATTCAGTATACTCTAACACAAGAACCATGGAATAATAACACATAACTTAAATCAAAACTTATAACCAAAATGTTTCATTAAGCTATTGAAATTCCAAAGTAACAAAATGATACAAACTAGGCGCCTTTCTATTCAAAAACCCTTCCAAATCAAAAGCAAGTATCATTATAAGTTGAATTGCTTCAAGTATAACTGAAGAGTGTTTAAACACCCATAAGTCTCTACACAAACAAAGCTAATCACTAAGTAATTAATATATCGCACGACCCAAATATATGGAAATCTTTCCTTTTCCAACTAGAATCTTTTAATAGCAATTTTTCTTAGTTAGTCATATCATAAGTCTGATCCATCACAAAGGTTTTATTTCCTAATCTAATTAGTACCATTAGTCATCATACTAAGTTGATCTTGTCATCAACGAGCTAACTTGAACCATAGATATACCGATGTGATCCTATAAGTAAACTAACTTATCCACACATACTACAGTTGACACTTGCAAATAATTCCACACAAGTATACCAGTTGTAAGTTTTTTTTATTCACAACTCAACATTCCAATAATTGAATTACTTCCTCAATCCCAACTGATATCTCAACCCTCAAGTAAACCTTTAAAATACCCCCTATAATCTTAATATATCAATACCTACCATCAATCCACCTTTATCCCACAATATAGCCTTTGAGAATATTATACTCAAATCATATTAAAATCTACAATATCTAAAAAAGTTCCATCTAACCTAGTGATATAATCTAAAGGAGTCATAACAGAGGACCTACACACCCAATTCACTACTAAAGAATCATTTATTGGAGTGGAAATATAAATAGATGCAACAAGAAACTCACGAGTTACATTAAAACACAATACAAAATAAGTAAGAGCATAGGAGAATGTTGAACCAATATCAAACACTCATAAGTATGAATGATGAGATCCATATTGACTATGGGAGATTCATCCTCATGAATTCCATGAATCTGTTTTGTCCCTCTACAGATGTAGCAGTAACCTCGCTAGGTGTCAACCAATGCCTGATAATATCTTATCAACAACGGAAGGATCTATAGCAGTAGCCAACTATGTATCTGCAGTTTGAAGCCCCTGAGTAGTACACTGAATGAAGTAGGAGCCATCCTCTTGAGGAAATTCAATACCCATACCGTACATCCTCAAGCACAAGAATAGACACGATTGCATGTGGTGATTGTGATGATCTCAACCCCTTTATCTCAATAAGCCCATCATTATGAATATCTCAAGAACATGAGCATCCAATCCCAACCTGACCTTTAACTGGTTAGAATATTTTAATCCGGTCTGAACATCAATATCCGTTCCTATGGCATACCAAAGACATAAGTTCTGAATCTCTAGTCAAAGAAGAACGGGTCCTAACCATCAGTGAAAGAGTGGATAAGAAATTTTTGAATAACATTAAGCTATGAATACATGAAACAAAGTGAAGAAGTGGATTTTTTAAAGTCCTCTAGCCTCTCGAAGATAGATAATGAACGTCTCTCCACTAATTCGTAAGACTCTACTAGACTCGGCTTGTACTAATGAAATCAATGAGCTTGGGTCTCTAATACTAATTTGTCATAATCTAAAATAGAGTATGTGATGGTACCTGTCACACCCTTCGATACAAGTAAAGATATCCCAACCTAAACTCAATACTCAAAGCAAATCAGAAGTGAAAAAGAAAATAAAAGTAATCCAAAAGTAGTTAAAATGAAATAATAACTCAAGATACATCCAGGTTTGGTTGTCACTAGTACAAGCCTTCGATACAGAATAATATAGATTAGTCTAAAATATCATAAATGTGAATAAATCACAATATAAAAAAAGATATCCGAGTAAGCTCTGAGATTCGTTAGCATCTATCTCAATCTCCGCGTTGTCAACACTGAGGAAACATAATTTATGATCTGCTACTCGAACTAATACCTGCATGAGACACAGAAGAAAAGAAAAAAGAAAGAAAGAGCTAGGGTTAGTAGGAAACATGTGTACTCAGCAAGTGTCGTCAATTACCAATTCCAATTCAAAGAGATGACGAGAACCACCACCATCAACTATTTAAATCACCCAAATGATCTACAACCAACATATACATAACTTTATCCTAACAGGGAAACCTAAAACAATACTCATAGGAATGTTTATATACAGGATAGGCAAATTAATCCGTATGATTCATCACTAGTCATTTTTGTGATCATCAAGTAAAAAAATCATTTATAAGAGAGATTTAAAAACACAATGTGTTATGCTCAATTATCATGTCCAACCAATAATCCAAGATAAAGTAGTGAGAGAATATAATTATGTGTATATCATGCCACCAATAGGTGTGATATTACATGCCTAACTGATCAAGCCATAGTCAAATCCTACCTCTCATAAATATCTCAACTCCCAAACTCAACCTAGAGAAGTAGAATATAATGTAATGTAGTAAAATAAATGCATAATACATAATATCACAAACAAGATTCAATTGCGGTAATTCAATACAAAAGCAAATACTCAAACATCGTGTCAAACCACACCTAGTAATGTAATGTAGTGATGATGGCGGGTTGTTTTGTGTAAACCTTCCAAGCCTCAATGCTTTAGGGTAGGACTAGTGGGGGTTTGCAATTCATTTACTTTCAAAGTCTCATCCTTGTTGGATAATGACCTCAACCAAGATGCCGGCAGATGACATTGGTCAAAGATTTTATAAAATATCACAATCAACCTTGCTAGCAAATGACTTCGGCCAAAGATTTTACAAAATATCTCAATCATCCTTGTCGACAAATGACCTCTGCTAATGGTTTTATAGAATATTTTTCTTTTAAAATTAGTATTTCTTAGTGGTACTAATCTCATGAATATGTATGGATGAAATAAGGATGTTATGCTCACAATCAATCAGTATAAAAATCATAATCAATTCAGTACATGTATAAATGAGCTTAGAATTAACTCAATATGACAATAACTCATGATATAATCCATATATAACACCCCAAATTTTTGCCTTTGAAATTTTCGAGTTTTGATCTTACTGCCCAGGCTACGATTGGCACCTCACGAGTCATAAGGTGTGATCACGAGTGGTAGGGAGGGACTCATGACACGACCAGTGGAGTAGCCAATGTTTATGTCCTGAGTACAACAAGGACCCTATGAAGCGTAAGGTCTGGTCATAAGTCGTAGGGTGTGACTCGTGACCAAACCAGTGAAGGCTGCCCTGTGTCACAGCCCAGACTATGAGTCTAGGCAACCATTCGTACCTAGTCGTCATAGTCATGACGTAACCCGTAACAAATGGCTATCAATTTCCTACACTTTTAATTGAGGGTACTTTAGTTATTTTCCACTTTTCCCAATCATAAGTCATGGCCATAAAACATCAAAAGGGGGTTATTTTCATCACTTAGACAATCATAAACTACTCTTAAACTAGTATGACCCAAACCAGGGCCTAGTCATGTCGGGTGCCTAAAGTCCAACCAGGACTAGAGACCACCCTCAATACCCGATCGTTACCCACCCTACACCCCCATATTTGGTGAACTCCAACATATAACAAGATATGATAATGTTAAATCAAAGACATGATAGTAAGCTTAAAACCAAAGTCGAAAACCTTAATTAAGTAACCAATCATTTCTAATACCAATGCCAATACCAATACCAATATTAACACTAATACCGATACCGCTCATGCCCATAGTAGCCCGACAAAGCATCTAACCAGAATCAAAGAGCATCCGGTTGGGACAAGCCCCCAACCATAGCCAAAGAAATAACAATAATGAAAAGAAGTCCATAGCATGAAATGGAGTCTTACAGAGTATGGAAACTCACCACTTTTGATCTGACTCAAAGTTGTCCCCGAATCCAAGTCACTGAGCAGGAGGAATGATAGTATGGCCGGTTCCTGCATCGCGTGGGGATACATCGCTCGAAGATGGTTAGCGAAGTGATCGCTAACATGTACTCAGGTATAAAGATAAAATAACTTCATCATTTAAAACTAAATCAAATAACCATATATAATCACATGTATATATATTTAGTGTTGGGATAGGGAACAAGGTTTAGTAAGCACTTAAATCCTAAACCGAGGTTGTGTAGCTTAATCGTCATAAAATCTATCCACGGGCTATATGGGTTTAGCTCCCCCTCTAAAATGGCTCTAATACGTGTTAGCCCCATGACCAGAGAAAAGAACATGAGATGAATAGTACATCCCAAAAATATAAAGTACGACATTATGCACACGGTCATCAAGATCACCCTCACATCAACAAACATGAGTTTCTAGCGTCAGTCCTCCTAGGACCTCCACCTTCCACAACTTTGCTACTCAACCCCGTTTAAGCCTATATAAAATCATTTACATATTACCAACCATTTATCAAGGAGTCTTTTAGTTATACATTAACCATTGGTATTGTCATACCAAAATAGAGCTTGCAAGTCTATTACCTTATGCCATATCAACCATTAAACCAATTTAGACTCCACCATTTCCAACTAAACCATAACCACGTATAATCAAACCATGACCAGCAAGGCCTTTCCAAAACCATATGAAACCAACCAAAACTAATTCATGTTTCTTTAACCATTTATGCAATGTAAAGATTCCAAGAATAGTCAAACTATGTGAAAAAATCATTCTCATTAACAATTTCACAAACAGGTTGAGGGCATGCCATTATCAAATCCAAAATCATAAAATTTGGGAAACCATAATTAAAACATGGAAACCACAATTAAACCATGAGAGAATACCATTCAACAATGAACATTCAAAAACCCCAAACTTTATTTCAAAACCATGCTAATAGCATGAAAACCATACATTAAAACATGTTCCTTGAGTAAAATAACAATGAGGGAGGAGTAACATGCCTTAGATACCAAGAAGTACGGAAAGACACCACCCTTGAAAACCTTAATCGATTATCTTGATAAAACCCTAGCTTTTGCTTGAGCAGAGTGTTTGAGAGAGAATTTGAGAGTGTTTTATTGGAAAAAATATATTAATTAAGTATCAAAGGGGGTTTTAAGTCATGGTATCAAAGGGAGGTAAAGGGGAAAATGTCCAGAATTCCCCCAACTTAAAACTGTAAAAAGGTCGCAGGTGGTTACGAGTCGGCCCCCCTGACTCGTGACCACAACATACGTCTCGTACCCTTAAGTCATCATGAAGACAGTGAGTTGGACACCCATACATTGTCCGCCATATGACTCCATGATCCCCAATCGTGATCTAACCATATGACTCGCATGGTTTAGTCGTATCCAAGACAGAACCTACGAGGTTAGACACTGGATAATATATGACTCAACCCTACCACTCGTACTTTATCCACACGGCTCTTAGTGAGCCACTCATACTCAGAGCCAACTCAAGTTACTAAGTTTCTGATTTGGTTAAGAATCTTCCTAACAACCCGTCACCACCCTTAACGACTTGTACCACCAAGTTGTTACCAAGATCGAAAACCCAACCACTACCCACTGGACACCTAATAACTAGGGTCACCTGACCCGTAACCACACCATACAACTCGTATGGTTAAGTCATCAGCAGGACTATGAGCTCAAAACTCAGGAAATTTCCAAAGGCCAAAACCCAGGGTGTTTCAATTCTCCCCAACTTGTATTATTCATCCTCTAATAAAGGGTTAAGGTAGTTACTAGCACGATTAAACCCCCCAAATATCTCTACTCTTACCTTTAATACAAAAAATTGATTACCAAGGAATTCACCTTCTACCTTTAATAAAGACAGAAAACAAAGGTGTTAAGAACAACACATACCTCACACACGATTTTTCAGAATGGGAAATAAGAATGGATACTTGGACCTCATGTCATTTTCAACTTCTCATGTAGCCTCTTCAACCTTGTGGGTCTTCCATAGAACCTTTACGAAAGCTACATCTTTGGTCCACAACTAACGAACCTGTCAATCCAAGATTTTAATAGGGACCTCCTCATAAGACAGGGAATCTGAAATACAAATATCCTTGATAGGCATAATTTGTGACAGATCAGACACACATTTCTTTAACATAGAAACATAGAACACCGAGTGAATAAAGCTCAAACTAGAAGAAAACTCCAACTCATACGTAATATTGCCAACCCTTCTCAAAACTAAGTACAAACCAACATATCGAGGACTAAGCTTACCCTTCCTCCCAAACCGCATCACTCTTTTCATGGGAGACACCTTCAAGAATACCCTATCCCCAACTTCAAACTCTAACTTCCTATGCCTCATATCTACATAGGACTTTCGGCGACTTTGGGTAGCTTTAAGCGTATCATGAATCACCTGCACCTTCTCCATGGCTTGGTGAACGAAATTCGGTCCGAACATCTCTGCCTTACCAACCTTGAACCACCCACTAGGAGACCTACACCTCCTACCATACAAGGCCTCAAACAGAGCAATCCTAATTCTATAGTGGTAGCTATTATTATATGCAAACTCTATAAAAGGCAAATTCTCAACCCAACTACCACCATAGTCAATCATGCAAACCCTAAGCATATGTTGCAATGTCTGAATAGTTATTTTTGCTTTCCCATCTGACTGCGAGTGAAAAACAGTACTAAGACTCACCTTGGTCCCCAAACCTTACTTAAATAACCGCCAAAAGTGTGAGAAAAACTGCATACCATAATTAGAAATGATAGAAATAGGCACCCCATGTAACTTCACAATCTCATAGAGATACAACCTCATATAATTCTCTGCCAAAAACTTAGTCCTCACTGGCAAAAAGTGAGAAGACTTAGACATCCTATCCATGATGACCCAAATCGAATCAAACTGATTTAGAGACAGAGGAAGACTAGTAATGAAATCCATATTGATACTTCCCACTTTCATACAGATAGCTCAATTTCTTGATAAAATCTTTCGGGCCTCATGTGCTCAGCTTTTACTTGTTGGCACACCATGCACTTAGCCATAAAACTAGCCACATCTCGTTTCATATTATTCCACCAATACATTTCCTTAAGTTTATGATACATTTTTGTTGAACCAGGATGAACAACATAATGCGACTCATGCGTCTTATCCAAGATCCTCTCTCACAATATATCTACATTTGGAATGCACAATATCCCTTGGTATCGTAAGGTATCATCATCACTGACCTCAAAATCCATTACTTTTTACACACCTACATCACCCTTGATCCTCATCAAGATAGGATGTAACACTTGCTCCTCCTTCACCTCAGCATCCAGGGATAACTTTGACGCCTCCTGAACAAACACATTACCATCCTCAGAGTCTAAGAGGCAAATTCTAAGATTTTTTAAATGGTGAACATCCTTCACCAATTAACATTTTCCCTCATCTATAGACTCCCCATTGATAACTTGCTAAAAGCATCCGCAACCACGCCAGCTTTACCTGGATGATAGTAAAGACTTATGTCATAATCCTTGTGTAGCTAAAACCATCTCCTTTGCTTGAGGTTCAGTTCTTTAAGAGTAAACACATATTGCAGGCTTTTATGATCTGTAAAGATGTACACATACACTCCATACAGATGGTGACGCCAGATTTTCAATATGAATACCACAGGAAATAATTCCTAATCATGAGTTGGATAATTCTTCTCATGCACCTTCAACTGTCTAGAGGCATAAGCTATCACCTTTCTATATTGCATCAAGACACAACCAAGCCCCACATGGAATGCATCATAATAGACCACAACCCATTAGTGCCTTCAGGCAAAGTCAAGACTGGAGCCGAAGTCAGCTTATCCTTTAGATTCATGAAACTATCGTCACAATTATCAGACCATAAAAACTTTATCTTTTTCAAGGTTAACTTAGTCAACGGGGCAGCTATAGTCAAAAAACTTTCCATAAACCCCCTGTAGTAACCAGCTAAACTCAAGAAGCTTTAAATATCGATTGGAGTTGTGGGTCTAGGCCACTTCTTAACCACTGCAACCTTCTCCCAATCCACCATTATACCTTCACTAAAAATGACATGACCCAAAAAAAGTGACAGCTTTCAACTAGAATTCATATTTCAAAAATTTGGCATATAACTGTTGATCTTTCAAGGTCTGCAATACAATGTAGAGGTGATAGGCATGATCCAACTCACTCTTAGAGTACACCAGAATATCATCTATGAACACAATGACGAACAAATCCAGAAGCTGAGGAAAGACTTTATTCATCAAGTCCATGAATATTATTAGGGCTTTACTCAACCCAAAAGACATAACCAGAAACTCAAAATGCCTATACCGAGTACGAACGGTAGTCTTAGGGATATCCACCTCCCTAATCTTTAACTGATGATACCCGGATCGAAGATAAATCTTGGAGAAAAACTTAGTGCCCTGAAGCTAATCAAACAAATCATATATCCTTGGAAAAGGGTACTTATTCTTTACCGTTACCTTATTCAACTGTCAGTAATCAATACACATACGAGGAAAACTGTAACACCCCATATTCAAGTATGTGTATTGGCGTATTCAAGTACGTGTATTGGTCTTATTTATATGGAATTAATTATATTTTATTTTATTTATACCGAAATTTGCCTGTCGATGGTTCGATACGAAGGTTATTGAATAAGCTTTCCAACGATATAAAGATTTCCAAAAATGGATAGGTTTCGGATATAATCGAGCACGTTCGAAACTATAAAACGGGGGCTGGGATATTGGGAATAGTAAATGAGCAGGAAAATTTCCTGCACACAAACTACTGAGGCCAGCCAATTTTTTAGGTCAACTTTGAACGATCATAACTCCCTTAATATAATGAACTGGGAGAGCTGCGACCTATGAAAAGAAATATCTTTGAGTCTTATTTCCAATGCAATTAGTTCCATCCAAATCCAACGTTTGAGTAAGGAGTTATACTCGTTTTACTTCAGCCTCTCAAAATAGATTTTTAGGGTCAACTTCAAACGATCATAACTCCTTGTACAGGACGAACTGAGTGGCTTACTTTATATGAAATGAAAGCCCTTTGAATTATGTTTCCAACAATACCAATTTTACCCAAATCCAATATCGGAGCAAAGAGTTATGGTCGATCTACTTTAGCTTATCAAAACAGTCCACCAAAGGACAGATTTGACATTATTTAAATTTTAAAGGCACTTTGGTCATTCCCTATGATATTATGGACGGGAATATGTGTACATATACATGTATATGAGTTCAAAAACTCATTTTCATCATCAATCATTGAGAAAGAACAAACCCTAGCCAAATTTGACCTTTAAATTACTTTTGATTCAACCGTAGAAATTCCAAAGTAATCCGATAACTGCGTTTGTCATCTTGAGAGCTTCGAACGACACCTATTATTTGTGCAAACAGGATTGCATAATCAAGAGGTGAATTCTAAGGTATGAATATTTTTTGCCTTTGTTCTCTTCCATATGTATATGTGTGATAGAGGATTATATGTATTGGTTGTTATTGAAAGGTGATGGAAATAGGGTTATGGACTATTTTGCATGGTTTGGTTGTATTGAATTGTGGAAGGAGGATATGTTAATTGGGTTATGAAAGGTGGATATGGTAATTGAGTTATGAAAGGTGGATATGGTGATATACTATTGAATTGATGATTATTTATGTCTATGGCTCAATTTGGTTTAATGAATTGGTAGGAAGGATAAATGAATCCAAACTTGATATTGGAGGATGTTGTATGAATATGCATGACATGTAAATGTAATTGGAGTATAAGAAGGTTAAAGTGACACCCTTTATGGTGTAATTAAGGCTTACTACTTAACCACTAGTTTGGTGAATTCAAATAATTGAATTGTGACGTTTGGTCGCTAATACTAGATTACTATATATGTTCATTGTAGATAAGTAATCCAAAAAGACGAGAAGTCCATTTGGGACTAGTATTGAAGGTTGACAGTCAGTTATGTAAAGCATACTCCATACCATATCTTTGGCATGAAAGTGAACAATTGTTCTATTAAGAAAGTTTCCAAAGTTATTCAATAACATGTGATCCATAATGGTTTTGTATGATGTCCTACGTTACCAATGAACTTGTTCCCATCCTACAAGATGTCAAGACATTCCAATACTTACTTGTTTTCCAAATCTTACATGTTTATTGCACTAATGAATGTCAGAAGGTATCCGGTTACTCGAACAAGATCCATGTGCTATTAATGTCTCCAAAACGTTTCATTGATATACCAATAAGTTCCTACTTCATTGTTATGGCATTGATGACTCCAAAACACTTTATTGATGTGCCAATGAGTTCTTACTTCATTGTTATTGCATTGATGGTCTATTTATATGTCTCTTATTGATGTATCATTGTTTCAAAGTATCAAAAATGTGGTGGCGACCGAAATAACAATCTCAAAGATTAATTGAACTAAGTGATGGAAGTTCTCTCTTATCGGGTGGTAACCCAGGGGCATAAGCCTATCATGGGTCGATCCCTAGTTATATGTTTATGGGTGGTATCCCAGGGGCATAAGCCTAGCATGGGTCGATCCCAGTTGATATGTACTGGCGGCAGCCTAATGGTCACAGTACAGTACAGTAATGATTACAAAGATGATAAGAACGAAGGTAAAGTGATTGAATAAATACAATGTACAGGTTGTCACAAGTTCTAGTAAGTGTGGTCCACTCCTATTACGATTTATTCACTTGTTTCTGATTTCTATTGAGCTCCTATATCATATGTGATTATCTACAGCTTTACATACTCAGTACATATTTCGTACTGACGTCCCCCACGGGGGACCTGCATTTCATGCTGCAGGCACAGGTACCTCAGCTCATACACCGCACAAGTAGGAGCTAGGATATCTAGCTGCTTTTGGTGAGCTCCAGTTTGCTTCGGGGCTTTCCGTGTCATATCCAGTCACTTTTGGTATTGTATAGAAGTTAGTTATATGGCGGGGTGTGTCCCGACCTTAGTTAAACTCTGTGTATTGTCTAGAGGCTTTGTAGACCTAATGTATAGTCAAGGTGGTGTCTTATTAATAGACGTGATGGCTCCAACGGCCAAGTATTGTATATACATATATATGTGTGCTCGAGCTTATACAGGTGATTATTTCCTTTTATATGCGACATGATGCTGTCCGAATTTCGGTTTGTCATAGAGGTATGCATGGAAAGTATAAGGTTATGAGATGGTTCTCCCGGACCTCCTCGGTTACGGATGCCAGTCCGCCCCAATAGGATTTGAGGCACGACAGAAACCATTCTTCTTACAAATGAATAAAACATGTGCACTCAACGGAGACACACTAGGGTGAATAAAACCCTTGTCTAAAAGATCTTTTAGTTGCTTCTTAAGCTTCTTCAACTCAGCTAGAGCCATTCTATATATGGGAATAGAAATAGGACGAGTGTACAGAACAAGATCTATCCCAAAGTCAATCTCCAATGCCAGGAAGTTCATCAGGGAAGACCTCAGGAAATTCATTCACCATCAGGGCAAAATGTAAAGAAGGACCCTCCGAGTTAGAATCTTTAACTTGGACCAGATAATAAAGACATCCCTTGGAGATTAATCTCTGAGCTCTATGATATGATATGAGCCTTCTCTTAGGATCTAGGGAACCACTCTCCCATTTAATAACCAGCTAGCTTGGGAATTTAAAGATGACCTTACGGGTTTAATAGTCTAGAAAAGCATAGCACGAGTGCAACAATTTATCCCTAATATGACATCAAAATTAACCATGCATAATTCAAATAGATCCACCAAAGTCTCCTGATCACCCACAAATACCACAAAACCCCTATAGACTCTCCTGGCAACCACAGAGTCACCCATCGGGGTAGAAATACAAGAAGGGTCTAAAATATACTCGGGATCGATGCCAAAATATGCACCCACAAAAGGGGTCACATATGAAAGATTGGACCCTAAATCAAGTAAATAGTACACATCATATGAAAAGAGTTTTAATATACCAGTAACAACATCAGGCGATACCTCAGACTTCTGACGGGTAATAAGAGCGTAGAGTTAGTTTTGACCTGTGTCGAAGCTAGATGGTGCACCTTTTGGTACTAGAGCTGATAAAGAGGAAACAGGAACCTTGTTTTCCCTAGAGAAAACCTTATCAATAGGACAACTTTTAATCATATGCCCTGGCTAGCCACAATTGAAGCACTTGTCCTTTCCTTCATCACAGTAACCCTAATGCAATCGACCACAAAATCTGTAGGGAGGATAGGATGGAGCTGATTAGGCCCCACTAGCCTTAGATACCATATTCCCTATAATTTTCTCCACCATAAAAACTCTTATCACCCGACGACTTTGGGTAAGGAGCAGTATCCATCGAGTAAGACCCAGAACTACCCCACTTTTTCTTGGACCAGTTACACCATCCCTACCACTCTGCTATTAGCCATTACCCTGCTAAAAAAATCTAAACTTTGTGCTCTGCCTTTCCTCTATCTTCGTCTGCTTCTTCTTATCTTTCTCAACCTGCTGCATGTATATAACCAACTTGGAGATATCCATGTCCTTTTTCAACAAAGCAGTTTTCTCTAAAATCAAGTCTCGAGACAACCCGAAAGCAAACTTCCTTATTCTAGCCATCGTTCTAGTAACCAACCCTGGAGCATACCGAGATACTAGTGAAAATTTAAGGCATACTCTTTAACTGACATCTTGCCTTACTTCAGGTTAACAAACTATTCTGCCTCTGCCTTCCTCAACTCTTGAGGAACGAAGCGGTCCAAGAAAATACTAGAAAAATCATCCTATAGGGCCGAGTTAGCATCACCACCCTAGACTGTTCTCATTACTCATACCATTGGTTGACTAAATCTTTAAGTGAGTAGGCATCAAATTCCACACCCTCTATATTAGTAGAATGCACAACGCAGAAAATCTTTTCTATTCATCAATAAAACCTTGACAATCCTCCTCAACCTTAATAAAGGTTGGAGGGTGCAACCTCATAAATTGGCTAACCCTTTTGGCCTCAGAAAATAGAGTAACAAAAACACCACGCTAAGCCTGAGAAGCTACAATTTGAGCTAACATATGAATAGACTGACAAAACTCAATGTTCATCACATTAGTCTGAGGAGATCGAGAAGGACTGAAGGGTACCAGTGGAACTCCAGAAGGTCAATTAGGAACTAGACCCCTAGACCGAGTCTAGACCCCATAAGTAGGACCTATCCCATCAACATTATCCTCGGGTGGGATAGAAGAGTTTCCATAAACTTTAGATCATCTGGGAGGCATGATATAAAAAGTGAACAAATGAGTATTAGAGAATATTTTAGGACCTTAGACTATACAACTCAAAAACAGAACACAAGAAAGTGAAATATTCCTAAATACCTCATAGTCTCTCCCTTATGAGTGTGGCGGGCTACACATCCTTAAAAGAGACTCTACTCGACACGGATTTGTAGACTCCTAATTAACTATGAACCTAGGGCTCTGGTACCAATCTGACACGACCAGAACCAGGGCCTAGTCTTCTCGGGCACCTCAAGTCCAACCAAGACTAGAGACCGCCCCTAATACCCAATCATTACACGTCTTGCATTACCATGTTGGGTTAACTCCAACATATAACAAGATATGATAATATTAAATAAAAATACATAATAGTAAGCTTAAAACCAAATTCGAAAACCATAACCAATTAACTAACCATTTCCAATCCCAATGCCAATACCAATGTTAACACTAATATCGACACCACTCATACCCATAGTATCCCGATAAAGTCTCTAACCAGAATCAAAGAACATCTGGTTGGGACATGCCTCCAACCATACTCAAGACCAAAATCAAAGAAATAACAATAATAAAAAGAAGTCCAGAGCATAAAATGGAGTCTTTTGGAGTATGAAAGCTCACCACTTTAATCTGACTCAAAGTTGTCCCTAAATCTAAGTCAATGAGTAGGAGGAATAGTAATAGGGTCGGTTCCTGCATAGCGTGGAGATACAGCCCCCAAAGATGGTTAGCAGAGTGAATGCTAGCATGTACTAAGGGATAAAGATAAAATAATACCATCATTAAAAACCAAATCAAATAACCATATGCAATCACATGTGTATATATATAGTGTAGGGATAAGGAACAAGGTTTAGCATATATTTAAATCCTTAACCCGGTTTGTGTAGCTTAACCGTCAAAAAATCCATCCACGACCTATATGGGTTCAGCTTTCCCTGTTAAAAGAGCCCAGTGCATGTTAGCCGCACGATTGGAGAAAAAAACCTAAAATGACTAGTACACCCAAAAATATAAAGTGTGACATCATGCAAACGATCATCAAGACCATCCTCAAATTGACAAACATAACTTTTCATCATCGATCCCCTCGAGACCTTTGCCTTCCATGGCTTTGCTACTCAATCCCTTTAAGCCCATATAAAATCATTTACATATTACCAACCATTTATCAAGGAGCCTTTTAATTCGGCATTAACCATTGGTATCGTCAAACCAAAATTAGAGCTTGCAAGTCTATTCACTTATGCCATGTCAACCATTAAACCAATTTAGACCCATAATTTCTAATTAAACTAAAACCATTTATAATCAAACCATGACCACCAAGGCCTTTCCAAAACCATATGAAACCAACAAAAATAAATTCATGTTTCTTTAGCTATTTATGCAATGCAAAGATTTCAAGAATAGTCAAACTATATGAAAAAATCATTCTCATTAACAGTTTCACAAACAGGTTGAGGGCAAGCCATTATCATAGCCAAAATTATCAAATTTAGGGCTCAACTATGATCCTATGATTAAATAACCATTCTCATGAACCCACATATGGAAAACCATAATTAAACCATGAGAGAACATCATTCGATAATGAATATCCAAATCCCTCAACTTTTATTTCAAAACCATGACAATACCATAAAAACCATATATTAAAACATATGCCTTGAGTAAAATAACAATGAGGGAGTAGTAACATGCCTTAGATACCAAGAAGTACAGAGAGAAACCACCCTTGAAAGCCCTAATTTATTATCTTGATGAAACCCTAGCTTTCGCTCGAACAGAGAGTTTGAGAGAGAATTTGAGAGTGTTTTATTGAGAATAATGTGTTAATGAAGTCCCAAAGGGTGTTTTAAGTCATTGTCAAAGGGATTTAAAGGGGGAAATATCCAGAATGCCCCCAACTTAAAACTGTAAAAAGGTCCCAGGTAGTTACGAGTCGACCCTGTTTTGCGAAAATATGACTTTTATAGTCATCACTTAATTTATTTAGGAAAATCAAGAAAAAACTTTATAAATTACTCAAATGATTTCAAAATAGAAAAAATCATTTGAATTTAGAAATTTTAGGTAAGCGATACTCATTAACATCTTAGAAAGGTTTTTAAGGCACCTAAAATGTCCGCTAACTTGTGGTTGTCCGGACTGTTTGAAAATAGTTCTTTTGTCTAACTTCTAAAAGAAAAATTGATTGTTGAAAAGAAATTGATTAAGGAATATATTTTAGAGTTTTATGCAAAATTAGTTTTTATTAACTTTTTAGGGAATCTCACTAGTTCCAAGCAAATTAAAGTCAAATAATAAATAAACATAAAAAAACAGAAAGGGAGAAGAGGTAAGTGATTTAGGATCTTAAGCACAAATCTATCAGCCCTGTCCTAATATAATTGGGCTTTTGGTCCATTTTCACCTGTCGTAATCTACATATTGGCTTTTGGCCCATGACCTATCCTAAACTATTTTTTTAGGCCCGTCGGCCCAAAATCTGCTTCACCTGTATTAAATTTACGACTTTGACTTTGAGGCCCAAATAAATGAATAAATAAGTAACTAAATGAATAAAGATAAATAAAACAATAATAAACAAATGAAACTTTTTATGTCTCTCAGCTACTTCAATAATAGGTTTTAACCCATTTTCTCCTTTCATTTTCTTGCCTTGGTACGCCTCATGATTGACTTTGGACTTGGTCTCGGAGATGACTCAATAGAGATGATGGGCCTCAATGGCCCATGAAGAAAATGCAACAAGAAATTGAATCCATTTTAGGATTCAAAGCAAATAGTACATGTAAAGAGAAGTGTTAGGGTTAGAATCTATTGATAGTAAAAGAAACCAAAGCTACTGTTATAGAGAGATCATGCACAGATAAAGAGGCATCATGTAGATCATATAAGTAGGAGATAGGAAATGAGGAAATAACCAAGAAAATAATATTAACTAAAGAGATGTTTGACACAATTTGAAAACTTTTATGATTTGAACAAGTAAAAATGTTGGAAGATAAATGATGGAACAAATGCAAACAACTGCTATGTAATAGTTCATTTGATTTTCAACCTAATCTGAAATAATTCTACAAGCATGATTACATCAGAAGATCCCAAGGCAGTTAAGCACATCTAAAATAGTAAGTGAAAATGATTTAAGATCTATAAGTGAAGAAGATCGAGCACGGAATAGCACTACAGGTCTAACTCAAACTAGTTAGAATAAGAGTGTGCACTGAATCATTTTGAAGCAGTCTAACACTTTATCAAAATAGGGAGAACATTCAAATTTTAAACTTGAATAAACACACCATAAGAATAAATACAACAAGATATGATGGAATATCAGTTTGATTAACGAAATATCACCTAAGAGGGACAAATCATCCTATGACTTATTGACCCAGCTACCAATAACCTTACATTAAGAGCAAAACTAAAAGGAAGATAGATAATCAAATCGAGAACACCATACTAAACAAAGCATCAAGACTAAAACGGGATATTTAGCTAAAAAATATAGCACGTCGGACCACAGTATTCGAGTATAAACATGACATAATTTTGATGCTACAATGGTTTCATAAGCAGAACTAAACATGAATTACAAAATTTAGACATTGACCCAGAGATCAAAAATAACAAATCAAAGCAACTTGTTGAGCCTCGTCACACCAAGTTAAGACTGGACAGTGGCCTAAACGACAGGAAATATTGAATCAAGATAGCAAACTGGAAACGAAAGGAAGAATTTTCACGATATATATACCGATTCATATTATAAATTCACAGATAACCCACAAACTACAAATTTATAGATAACCAACAACATCAATTAAGAGACAATATATTCAACATAATCGCATAAAAATTATGACGTGAACACTGATTCAGCGAAATAGTATAACAATAATCACAAACAAATCCTAAGGCCATCATAGCTATTTACAGTGAACAATCCCAGCACATTAATACCACGAAAAGAATAAAATACTACTACAACTACAGAATGATCGGAAGAAGCAGAAGAAAATGCCGAAACTAAAGGGATGAAGTATCACATGTTTTAGAGCAGCAAAGTAGGACTCGAGCCTACGACGAAAGCTCAACCACCACTGGAAATCTTTGCTGCAATTTCGAGTATTTTTAGTAATCGACGACTTTCACCGAAAAATATTTTTTACTTAAAAAGAGACTATTTTTGGCTCAAAAGTTTTTCCACCTCCAAGACTTGTCCAAATTTAGCTCAATAATCAGCCTATATAGAAGAGAATTAAGGGGATTATTTTGAAACCCCATTAATGTGGGAGAAAAGGGAATTCAAGGGTAATTTGGAGATTTTCGAAAAAGGAAAATTTTTCAAAATTTGAACAAAAAGGGATATGAATTTACTTTTTATCTTTGAATTCATGAACCCGGATGATAAAAAAGTTGAATTCATGGGTGATTTGGGGGGGATCGGATATAACATAATCAATAGGATTTGGATGAATACATACTGTGATAGTACGAAACCAACAAATTTTATATCGATTTTCTTGAACGTACTTTGACTTGATGAGGTGTTGTTTGGATGAGATGGACGTAGTTGATGGGTCGGGGCTTTAGATGTTTTGTTGGGTATCACCGGGTTGTTGGAAACTGTTGTTGGAATAGGGTTTTGATGTTGTTGAGTGCGAGTTATTGCTGTGAACGTTGTTGTTGCTATCATGATTTGTTGTTATTGCTGGTGAAATTATTGTTATCGTTGTTGAAGGTTGTTCTATTGTGTGTTATGTGCTGCTATTTCTTTTTAATGGATAAAAAAAGAAGGAACAAATTGGGTCGGGTCGCTGATTGGGGAATTGAACTGTGGGGTTAGGCAAAAAAATTGGGCCTGGTTTAGTTTTAATTATTGTTGGTTTGGGTTGTTAAATTGGTGTAAGGAAATAAGTAAATTAGTTTTAGGCTATTTATTAAATCACCTAATTTTAGGGTTTTAGTCGATAGGATTAAATATTAACCCAGTTGAAAATCAATTGGCCAGTTGCATTGCAATTGTGGCCAAATCAATTTCAATTAAGGTCAAATTTAATAAGTTGACTAAATTTAATCAAAATTTGAAACAAGTTAACACCTAATTTAATCTTGATTTTCTTAGTTTAATAAAATCAAACACATATTTTTCCAAATAAAGTATTTTTGAGAACAAATTATAATTAAATCAAGACTTTAACTATTTGAATTAATTTTCAAGATAAGCTTTGATTAAAATCCGATGTTCCGTAGAATAAATATTTAAGTAACCAAATTATATAATTTCATATGATTAAATATGATGATATATAATCGCTACTTAAAATGGCAAAATCACTTAGATAAGTATTTTGAAAAGCTTTTTATTCGGGTAAAATAAATGTTGTAATTTTATTTAAAATTAAAGAAACTCAAAGTTAAACTTAGTCGTGAAGGAAAAAAATTAGGTGTCAATAGACCCCCGTGACTCGTGACCACAACATACGACTCGTACCCTTGAGTCATTAGGAAGTGGTTAAATCGTCTCTTAGTGCTGAGCTCAAGGAGAAACAGGTTTTAGATCCCATATTTATGCAAATCAAGGGTGATGTGGGTTAGCAAAAAGTTATGGCCTTCAATTGGGGGAGATGATATCTTGAGATATCAAGAAAGGTTATGTGTTCCTGATGTAGATAGGTTATGGGAAAGGATCTTGACTGAAGCTCATGAGTCTAGATATGCAGCCCATCTGGGATTGACCAAAATTTATCATGACTTAAAGGAAATCTACTGGTGGAATAATATGAAAAGGAATATGGCAAATTTTATTGCGAAGTATATGGTCTGTTAAAGTCAAGACTTCGTATTTGATGTCAGGTGGAACATCTCAAGAGAGAGATTTACCTATGTGGAAGTGGAAGATAATTAATATGGACTTTGTTATGGGTCTTCTGCGGTCTCAAAATCAGTATGATTCTATTTGGGTTATTGTAGATAGAATGATCAAGTCTGCTCCCTTCTTTCCTATGAGAACCAACTATTCAGGAGAGGATTATACCAAGTTGTTCATTCAGGAGATAGTTAAGTTGTACAGAGCTCCAATATCAATTATTTATGACCGAGGTACATAGTTTTCTTCTTGTTTCTAGCATTCTTTTCAGAAGGGGTTGGGTAATCAGGTGAACCTTAGCACCGCTTTCCACCAGCAAACAGATGGGCAAGCGGAGTGCATTATTTAGACTTTGGAGGATATGCTAAGGGCCTGTGTAATTTAATTTAGAGAAAGTTTGGTAGACCATTTGCCTCTTATTGAATTTGCATATAATAATAGTTATTCTTCCAGCATCTAAATGGCCCCTTTTGAGGCCATTTATGGTAGAGGGTATAGGTCTCCAATTAGATGGTTTGAGGTGGGTGAGAATAGATTGTCTGGGCTTGATCTGATTCACTTAGAAATGGAGAAGGTAAAGGTGATTAGAGAAAGACTTAAGACTGCTCAAAGTCACCTAGAGTCTTATGCGGATGTGAGGATGAGGGAGTTGGAATTTGAAGTTGATGATTCGGTATTCTTGAAAGTTTCTTCTATGAAGGTAGTCATGAGGTTTGGGAAAAAAAGGGAAGCTCAATCCTCGTTACATTGGTCCGTGCCAGATTTTAAGAAGGATTTGTAATGTTGCTTACGAATTGGAAATACTGGCGAGTTTGGCTTCGGTCAATCCCGTATTACAAGTTTCTATGCTTAAAAAGTGTGTGGGTGATCCTTCCTCGGTAGTGACCATTGAAGACGTTGGTGTTAAGGATTTATTGTCTTACGAGTAAGCCCCAGTTGAGATATTGTATCAGTAAGTTTAGAAATAGAGGACTAAGAAAATAGCTTCGGTGAAGGTTCTTTGGAGGAATTAAAAGGTAGAAGAGGCAACGGGGAATCAGAAGAGGATATGAAAACCAAGTACCCATTCTTATTCTCAATGTTGGATGAAAGCGTTTAAGGTATGAATTTTATTTCCCCTCTAGTCACATTTAGAATTTGTCCTTGAATTCTACTGAACTTTCTTTATTATTGTACTAAGAATGTCCTAACTTCTTATTCGGGGATGAATGATCCAAAGGGGGGATAATGTAAGACCCATAAAATTGCGACCAATTTATTTTGGACCCTCCCTTGTGCTAAATGGTAATTTTTTACTTGAATCATGATAAGAGATATTAACAAGATGTTTTGGGAGAGTTTCAAAATTATTGGAAAGCGTTCGAGGTCATTTTGGGACCCTAAACTAGTGAGCCTCCGCAATAAGGTTGTGGTACGCTGCCTAGCCTTGGTGATAGTGACATGCCACACAACTAGGCCCAAATTGCCCAACTTTATTTTTTCATTTGGGGGAAAGGGATTTTTGGTCCTTAGACCCATTAAAAAATATAAAACACCTTTTAATCCCTCATAGATATCAGTTATCAGCTTTTAACATCACTACTTTCCTCTCTAACTCCCAAGTCAAGAAACTCAAGGTTTTTTCAAGTATTCACTACTCCGGTCTCTAAACTCCGCATTCTCTCCAAATTCTTTCAATTTTCAGGTATGTTGGACACTCTCTAATTTAAATATTTTACTATTGCATTAATTCAATTGTTATTTAAATATTATTGAACGATCAAATTAAACTAGGGTTTGAGAATTGTCATCACTAATGTGAAATATTGATTTTTCCACTTCTTATAAATAATTTATAATCACTTATGGTGGGTTTTAGATTTTTGAATGACATGTTTAAAATGATACATTGCATTATATAAATATTGAAACATTGAAGGTTAAGAATGATTGAAATCATGATTTTCAAGCCCTTTGAAAAAGCCTTGAATTGAGATGATAAAGAAAGATGACACCCCATCTTTTTGAAATATTGAAAGTTCTGAGCATTATGGATGCTTTGATATTTTAATGCAATTTAATGATGATTATGATCATGATTTTGAATGATGGGGTTAAGGAGTCATACATCTTTTATGATAATGGTTCTTGGTATGATATGAATGACTTGCAAGACTTGCTATGACGATACCAATATGAATATACCCTATTGAACGACTCCATGATAAATGTTATAAAAGAACTTCCTATATTATAATATTCAATTCTCAATGACAAATTTATTTAATAATTCAGATATATTATTTGTGATTCGGATTCAATTCAAGATCATTGAGAGATGATTTCGTTCATTGAATTTATGAGGCCAAAGATTTATCATCTCTAGCGTGTATGATCAAAAATAAAATAAAATACAAAACAAATGAATTTGCATCTCTTGGCCGTGCCTTTTTTTTCACATCGTTTTTGTTTTTCTTTTTTATTTCCGCAGTTAACAAATATATCATTTCTGTCCTTTCATAAAAATGTTAAAAAGTTTGCATATGTTATTTTCAATGTTTTCGGGTACACAAATCTGTATTTAGGCAAACAACAACTTCAACACAAGTTCAAGTCTCAGACAAGATCACATATGAAGTTACACAACACCTTCAATACAAAATTAAAAATAATCTATCCAAGAAGTATGTTGTTATTTCAGAAATAAGATGAAACCGAATTTTAAGGTCAAGCCACCCGACTTCACGGAGTGTCCTTAAGGAATAATTTTCCTCACTGTACCCGAGGTTATGGAATCTTCCTCCCAGGATAAAATGATCTTCAATCCAACAATAACGGTACCTCAAATTATTGGATTAGTCGAACTCGCTCAACGGCTAATGATCACACAGAGTTTTTGTAGAAAAGAAGAGTGTTTATGCTGTCAAAAATCATTTTAATACCTGAGGAATATGTCAGGTATTTATAGCCTTTATGTGTCATTTCAGAAAGGATGCATTAGTTCAGCAAAAAGGAACCTATTCAGTACAGCCACGTCACCTGTGCCCAGTCTGTGCTGGATCGGCGCCTGATCTGTGGCCGCAGGTGACACTGTCCAATTCCAGTAGCTACCTGCATTGTATCTGCGCCCACAGGTCGTGTACCTGCGTTGCATCTGCTCCCGTAGGTCATGTTATTATGTGAAACAGTGTGCCTTTTGGTTTGAAGGGTTTGCATGGCATCCGAAATGCACCTGCACATGAAGAAAAACAATTCTATTAGATTCTTTTGGATTAAAATTCACTTGTTCTTCAAGTTTTCAAATAAAATTTGTCTAAAAAATAGACAAAGTCGAAGCCGAGCCAAGCGAGCGACGACGACGGCGCGAGGCACCTCTTGGTTCTTGCCTCACTTACCATATGGAGTAAGTATTTCTTATTATAAATATTTGAAAGTTCCCTTCTCCCACCAATGTGGGAGAAATAGTAAACTTTCCAATTTTTAGTACACTTTCTATTTTAGTGTGGACTCAATTCTTCCCTCCACTTCGGTCCCTCCATTTTTCATTCACACACATACATTGAACCCAATAATCCCCCACATGAATGGGGAATGGCTATCTTTGAAGAATTTACTGACAAATATGTGATCATTTAGCAAAGACTGATTGCATCTGCATAAGTGGATTTCTCTTTCAACTTTCCGTAGTGAACATGCATCGGATGCACTCGGTCAATCGGTAGATTTGATATCTTTGAACCATCGATCTTTAATGTACACCTAGACAACACATGTCACACAACCAGCCTTTTACCATTTATGGTTCTTACAGTTTTGTTCTTTACAACCATGAACACGTCCCGATTTTATGAGAGCTTAGAGAATAGGCATTTACTAATATTCTCCTTGGAGCGGTTTTCACTTTGCCCTCACATAGGTGATTTCTAAACATTCAATCATGTAAATTAAACTATTTGGTCAGATCTGTAAAATTTAGATAATCATTAAAAGACTTCTCACCTTAAGTCTTATCCTTGTTTACTAAATATTGTCTACATCATGAGAATGGGTTGGTATATTGACAATGTTGAAGCTATCAGACACAACTTTGTTTGATCTCCTTGAACCTAGCTCTTGGGATCTTCAGTCTGCTAGGTAGAGTTACCGCTATGCTGACTTGTCCTAGGCCTTAAACCCATTTCCTTGGATGTCCTTTCAACTCCTTCACTAGACAGGCCTTTTGTAAGTGGATCCGACATATTATCCTTTGACTTCACATAGTCAACAGTGATAATTCCACAAGAGAGAAGTTCTCTAATAGTATTATGTCTCCGTCTTATATAACGAGATTTACCGTTGTACATCATGCTCTTTGCCCTACCTATTGTCACTTGGCTATCAGGGTGTGTACATACTGGTGCCACTAGTTTGGGTAAATAAGGAATATCTTCCAAGAAATTTCGGAGTCATTCTTCTTCTTCACCGGCTTTATCCAATGCGATAAATTTAGATTCCATTATAGAGCGAGCAATACATATCTTTTTGGATATTTTCAAGAGACCGCTCCTCCACCGATAATAAATACATATCGACTTGTGAATTTTACTTCGTTTGATTTGGTGATTCAATTTGCATCACTATATCCTTCAAGTATCACGGGATATTTATTATAATGCAAAACATAGTCTTAAGTGTATTTAAGATACCTCAAAACTATTTTCATTGCCATCCAATGAGTTTTGTTGGGATTACTCATGTACCGACTCAACTTTCTAATAGCGCATGCTATGTCTGGTCATTTCCAATTCATTATAGACATTAAACATCCCAATACTCTTGCGTACTCCAACTGTGAGTCACTTTCACCCTCATTCTTTTGAAGTGCGAAGCTCATGTTCAATGGAGTCTTGGCAATACCAAATTCCAAATACTTGAATTTGTCAAGTACCTTTTCTATGTAATGATACTGTGACAATGCTAACCCTTGTGGAGTTTTATGAATTCTTATTCCCAAGATCACATTCGCAACTCCAAGGTCTTTCTTATTAAACTTGCTCTCAAGCATTCATTTCGTAGTATTTATGTCCGAAATGTCTACACTGATGATCAACATATCATCCACATACAAACAAACAATGACTTGGTGAATTGGAGTGTCTTTAATGTAAACACATTTATTACATTCATTAATCTTGAACTCATTTGCCAACATGGTTTGGTCAAACTTCGAATGACACTATTTAGGTGCTTGTTTTAGTCCATAAAGCGACTTAACAAGTTTACACACCTTATTTTCTTTTCCTGGAACCACAAAACCCTCAGGCTGTTCCATGTAAATTTCTTCCTCCAATTCTCCATTTAGGAATGTTGTTTTCACAGTCATTTGATGGATTTTAAGACCATATACTGCTACCAAGGCAATTAACATCCGAATTAATGTTATCCTCATTACTGGCGAGTATGTATCAAAGTAATCAAGACCTTTCTTTTGTTTAAAGCCTTTTATAACAAGTTTTGCCTTGTATTTGTCAATAGTACCATCAGCTTTCATTTTTCTTTTGAAGATCCATTTAGAACCTAAAGGTTTATTTCTTGGAGGAAGATCAACCAACTCTCATTTATGGTTGCTTAAGATTGAATCAATTTTACTATTGACTGTCTCTTTCCAAAAGGATGAGTCTGACGACGCCATCATTTCCTTAAATGTTCTAGGCTTATTTTTTAAGAGAAATGTTACAAAATCTTATCCAAACAAAGTTGACGTTCTTTGACGTGTACTACATCTTGGATTCGCATCATCATGTATATCCTCACTTGGTTCATCTCAATGTCATTTAGACCCTCCACTAGACTATTCATGTCTAGTTTTATACGGATAAATATGTTTGAACAATTTAGCATTATCTGATTCAATTACAGTATTTTTATTAATATCTTGATGTTCGAATTTATGAACCAAAAACCGACATGTTTTACTACTTTTAGCATATCCTATGGACACGCAGTCCACCGTCTTAGGTCCAATCCTTACTCTTTTAGGCATAGGAACTTGGACCGTCGCTAGACACCCCCACACTTTGAAGTATTTCAAGTTAGATTTCCTTTCTTTTCATTTTTCATATGGAATTGATTGTGTCTTACTATGGGACACTCTATTGAGTTTTTGGTTGGCAGTAAGGATAGCCTTCACCTACAAGTTTTGCGGTAAACCTGAACTTATAAGTAAGGCATTCATTATTTCATTCAAAGTTCGGTTTTTTATTTCCACAATTCCATTAGATTAAGGTGAATACGAGACTGTAGTTTGATGGACAATTTCATTCTCTATACATATTTGCACAAAGGGTGATTCATATTCTCTGCCTCTATCATTTTTTATCGTTTTGATCTTTTTCTCTAACTGATTTTCAACTTCAGATTTATATTGCCTAAACGTCTCTATTGCTTCATCTTTACTATTTATCAAATAGGCATAACAATATCTAGTGCAATAATCGATAAAAGTTATAAAATACTTTTTTCCACCATGAGATGGTGTTGACTTCATTCCACAAATATCAATGTGGATTAAGTCTAAGGGATTGGAATTCCTTTCAGCGGACTTATACGGATGCTTATCATACTTTGATTCCATATACGTTTGACATTTTAATTTATTTCACTCAAAGTTTGGCCAAACTTCTAAGTTAATCAGTTTTCGCAATGTTTTGTAATTAACATGGTCTAATCGTTCATGCCACAAATCATAAGACTCAAGCAAGTAAGAAGAAGCAGAACTTTTATTGATTTCAACATCCATTACATTCATTTTGAATAGGCCCTCTGTGAGGTAGCCTTTTCCTACATACACTTCTCCTTTACTAAGTAAAAAAATTTCAAAAATAAATACACATTTGAATTCGTTCTTGTCTAGAAGTGACACAGAAATCAAGTTCTTTCTTAACTCCAGTACATACAGGACATTGTTGAGTGTCAACACTTTTCTTGAAGTCATTTTCAAGCATACTTTTCCTGTTCCTTCTACTTTTGCAGTAGCAGAGTTAGCCATGATGATTTTTTCTTCTTCTTGAGCGAAGCAAAATCAACAAATAATTCCTTATTAGCACAAACATGGCAGGTGGCACCGGAATCCATCCACCATTCGCGAGGATTTCCCACCAAGTTGCATTCGGACAACATAGCACACAGATCGGCTGTTTCGTTCTTGGACACAGCAACATTTGCTTGGTCCTTCTTCTTTCCTTTCTTTGGAGCACGACAATCCATAGACTTGTGGCCAATCTTGCCACAGTTAAAGCATTTTCCCTAGAATTTCTTCTTGGGTTGGTTGCTTTCATGTCCAGCTTTCTTGTGTTTTTTAGAGTTGTGGTCATCTTCTACAATATTTTCTCCATTCATTGTAGAATTTTCTCTTGACCTTCTTTCCGCAGCCTTATTGTCTTTTTCAATGCGCAATCTTACGATTAGATCTTCGACAGACATCTCTTTACATTTGTGTTTCAAATATTAAAGTCCTTCCACATAGAGGGTAGCTTCTTTATTATTGCTGCTACTTGAAATGCTTTATTCACGATCAAACCTACAATAACGGTTATGTGAATACTAAGAATATTTTCAAACTGTTCAACAAAGGTATTTGTCAAAATCATACCTTCCGCAAAGAAATCATGGATGATTACTTGCAGTTTTTGCACTTGGGAGACAACAGACTTGTTGTCTATCATTTTATATTTCAGGAATCTTGCAACGAAGAACTTTTTAGTTCTGGCATCCTTTGTCTTGTACTTCTGTTCTAGCGCCCCCCATAACTCTTTTGTTGTCTTTGTTCTACTATACACATTGTAGAGATCATCTTGGAGACCACTTAAGATGTAGTTCCTGCAACGGAAATCAGAGTGTTTCCAAGCCTCCACAATCACAAATCGCTCTTGTTCAAAGATTCCCTCAGGCACCTCTGGAGCTTCCTCAAATATGAACCTTTGAAGACAAAAAATTGTAAGGTAGAAAAATATTTTCTGCTGCCACCTTTTGAAGTGAATACCCGCAAACTTTTTTGGATTTTTCCGCTAGTGCCATTGCCGGCGGAGCATTCGTACAACTCATTGTGTCAACACTAGTTGCTACCACAGTCGTTGCAATATTATGCACTTGACTATCCGTAGTCATTTTCCTGTCACAACAAGACAGAACCTTTAGTATGACAAAATACTATTAATAAAGCTGCAGTAACTTTAAACACCTCTTGTTTCTAGTTCAACGATGAACTTTTTATGACTTTCAATTATCAATCGAGTGATCTTTAACTTGTGATGAAGATTTTATGTCTTCAAATCACTAGCTAAGTTCAAACGGAGTAGAAAGATTAAAGCCTTAATCTCCAGAAATCAAGCAATATAGATTCCGAAAAATTATTCCTTAAGAGTGTTATTTTTAATGTATTCAGGTACACAAATCTGTATTTAGGCAAACAACAACTTCAACACAAGTTCAAGTCTCAGACAAGAATACCTATGAAGTTACACAACACCTTCAACACAAGATTAAAAATAATCTATCCAAGAAGTATGTTGTTATTACAGAAATAAGATGAAGCAAAATTTTAAGGCCGAGTCCCCCGACTTCACGGAGCGTACTTAAGGAATAATTCCCCTCACTGTACCCGAGGTTATGGAATCTTCCTCCCAGGATAAAATGGCCTTCAATCCAACAATAGCGGCATCTCAAATTATTGGATTTGTCGAACTCACTCAACGGCTAATGATCACAAAAAGTTTTTGTAGAAAAAAAGAGTGTTTATGTTGTCAAAAATTATTTTAATACCTGATGAATACGTCAGGTATTTATAGCCTTTAGGTGTCCTTTCATAAAGGATGCATTAGTTCAGCAAAAAGGCACCTATTCAGTACAGCCACGTCACCTGCGCCCAATCTGTACTGGACCTGCGCCTGATCTGGGACCGCAGGTGACACTGTCCAATTCCAGTGGCTACCTGCACTGCATATGCGCCCAGAAGTCACGCTATTGCGCCCAATGTGCCTTTTGCCTTGAAGGGTTTGCATGGCGTCCGAAATGCGTCCGCACATGGAGGAAAACAATTCTATCAGATTCTTTTGATTAAATTTCACTTGTTCTTTAAATTTTCAAATATCCAAATCCTAATCCCAATCCGAAGCCGAAGCCGAGCCTAGCAAGCGACGACGACGCGAGGCACCTCTTGGTTCTTGCCTCACTTACTACTTACCATGTGGAGTAAGTGTTCTTTATTATAAACACTTGAAAGTTCCCTTCTCCCACCAATATTAGAGAAATATAGGACTTTTCATTTTTTAGTACACTTTTTATTTTAGTGTGAATTCAATTCTTTCCTCCACTTGATTCCCTCCATTTTTCATTTACACACATTGAACCCAACAGCATACACATCCTAACTTTTGGAATTAAATGATATCATGTCCATGTAACATTTATGTGAGCAGATAATGCACAAAAATTGAGAACTCTACTGTCTACACACTTATATCTCTGGAAATTATTTATTGCTATGGAATTGATTTACAAAAAGAGTTCTTAGCGAAGAAATAAATTTTAATAAGGAAAAAAGAACTTTACTTAACCTCAGCACTTGTTATTGCCTTTTTTTTCCGCCTCCGCAATACAAACCTACTGTTAAAAATATAAAATCATGGCATTGTAATGATGCAAAAAAAAAAAAAAAAAAAAGATGATTAAACTATGTCATGGTTAACAGAGGTCAAGGATAAGGCTAGTAAAACATTTATTTTAGGCCTCTAAAATTTAGGGCCCTCAAAAATTTAAAATGAATTTTATGATTTTATTTCACTTAAAATAATATATAAAGATTGTAAAATATAAAAGATAAAAAAATTAAATTAAATTAAAAAGAAAGAAGAACTATGTACATTTTATTAAAAATATTTTAAATTTTTTTTATCAAATCTTCATATTAATAAATAAAGTGTTTACAATAATACTCAAGGTAATACATTGCAAACAAATGACTAACATCTTATAATTAAAATTAGTTCTTACTTTTATAAATAATAATATTACTACGTGAAGTTAAATGCTTAATGTCTTTTAAGAATATCATACTTAAAAAAATTAGTACGTAAGAATCAAAAAATAATTCTAAATTACTATTATAAGGATATATTTAAGGCCTCGTATTAAAATTTGGCTTTACATCACTAATTTTATTGAGACCACCTTGATGGTTAAATTGTGTCATGTCAAAAGTAAAAGGTGGACTCACTCAATTATTGTTGATTGTGCTTCAACTATGATAAAATTAAAAATTTTGAAATAAATAGTGATATATATATATATATATGATATTGAAATCCGTGTCAATAGGAATCCAATTTATATTTTTATTTTTATCTCAATTTAAGTAACATAGATGAAATTTAAAAAGTCAATTAAATTATTTTTTGTATGATTTTTAAATATTTTACGTTATTAAATTATTGATTTATATTTTTACATAATTTTTAGATACTATACGTTATTATTTTTGTTCCGATTTCTGTGATATAATTTTAGATGTTAATTAGTATGATTTATACAATTTTCTACATAATTTTCAACTAGTAGATGTTACTCCCCTTATTCTAATGAATTTGAAAAGTCAAATAAAGTTTTTAAACATCTTTTAAATATTTTAATCTTATAATTATTGTGATTTGTATTACTCCTTACGAAATTTCAAATTATATATTTCAATTTATATTGCACTAATAGGATTTTGAGTCAACAATTTTTTTATGTGTCTTCAAATAATTTAAATTATTAACTATTGTAATTTATAATACTTTTTACTAAGCCGACATATATATTTTTGCTTGATAGTATTTCAATTATAAATTCTAAAACATGAATATACAAAACATATTAACTACTTGAAAGTATTTTTCAATGAGCCAAATTATCTCACAAGATAACTATGTATAACTTACTTATACAAATAATAAAATTCAATGCATTTTGAAGTTTAGATCTTTAATCATATGATTGAGATTTGCTATATTACGTATAAAATTTGAGATTAAAATTGATACATAAGACTTGACATTTGTTGTATAAAATAGAGATTAATTATTGAAAAAGATAAAAAGTTATCTAGTCATTGCATAATACATCACATGTGGGTTGTGATTAATAACCCCAAATTGTATTGTATTCTCCTACTAAGCAGACATAAATATTCTTTGCTTTCAGTTCTCCTTCTCTTTTATTTATCAACTTGTTCTTTGAAGTTAAATTAAATTAACGTTTTAAATTTAAATTTTAAGTATTTCAAAAATTATATAAAAAAGAAAACGATAAGTTACCATCTGTCATATTAATTTAAGTTATTTGACTTTGAGAACGCGATAAAACATACTTTTATAGATGTTTTATTGAACTTTGCTTTTGTATATGTTCCTTCCATTGAATCGTAGGAGTCATTTGTTAGAGTGTATAAAAATAATTTTAAATAGAATGTATTAGTAATGGTTGCATTAATAATGATTGTATTAGAAATACTAGTATTATTTATGCTAAGATTATTTCTTATACACAGTTTGGTATGTTGTATTAGAACTTGTCTTTTCAATCTTGATATATTTAAACAAAAGTTTTTTTAGAAAAATGATTGCATATACATTCTAAGATTCATCCGAGATCTAGCACGGGTTCAATATATGTTATTTTTTGTTTCAATTTATGTTATACAAATAGAATTTAGATAATCAATCATACTTTTAATATGTATTTAGATAATTTAAGTTGTTAACTATTGCAATTTAAATATTTTTTAAGTTATTTTCAAATAATATACATTACTTTTCTTGTTCAGATTTTTGTGGCATTGATAGTCAATTATATTTTTAAAATAATTTAAGTTTTTAATTATAGTTATTTATAATGCTTTTCTTCTATTCCAATTTAAGTGACACCAATATAATTTCAAGAGTCAATCAAATATTTTATATCTTTTAAAAAATTTAAGTTGTTTTTAATTATTGTTATTTATAATGCTTTTCTTCTATAGTATTTTTACGTTGTTTTTTTTGAAATATATAACAGATTAAATTATTTTTAGATATTTTAAGTTATTAACTATTGTAATTTATAATACTTTTTATGTAATTTTTGAATAATATATGTTACTCTCATTGTCCAGAGTTTTGTGTCGCCAATAGTCAATTATATTTTTTAAATAATTTAAACTTTTTATTATTGTGATTTATAATAATTTTTTCTATTTCAATTTAATGTCACAATGCTTAGACGGTCATAACAATTAATTAGGGGTGATATTGTAAAATCACGATCGAAGCAGCGAAGCATAAATGTCTTAAATGACTTGCAACAATTAATTAGAAGTGACATAACAAAATTACTATAAAAATACTTGTGAAAAAAAATTAGAAAAAAAATCATAAAAGCACAACTTTAGTTTTTAAAATTACTAAATATTCCTTCAGTTTTAAAAAATTATAAATATCTCAACTTATATTAATTTAGGTTAAAAGTTGGGACACATCCTAAAACACCCTTTTTAACCGATTTTTACTTTATCAAAAACCCACTAAATTGCAATTTTTTTCTCCATCTACGGTGGAATTTATGTTGCAGTTTTATCCCAAGATTTTCTTTTATTCTTCACATTTTTAAATTAAGGTATTTATCCATATCAAGATGGAGGCTGATTTTTCTTCTTCAACTATTTGCAAAGATTTTTTGGTACGATTCCTATTCTTCAACTATTTGCAGAGCTTTCTTCTTCAACTTTCATATCCATATGGTGTGATTTTTTTCAACTATTTGCAAAGCTTTTATTCTTCTCGATTGCAGAGAAAATTGCAAAGCTTTTTTCTTGCTTATATGAACAATTATTTGTATCATTGGTGTCCGATGCTTCTGAGGATGTTGCGATGATCAGATCATGAAAATTAAAATGTTGTGATTTGAAGGCCAAGTTTCTAGAGGCTGATTTTTATTTTTTCTTGGAGCGATTTTTCTTCTTCAACTATCTGCAAAGCTTTTGATTCTTCTTAATTGTAGAGAAAATTGCAAAGTTTTTTCCTTACTTATATGGACAATTATCTGTATTATTGGTGCCCGATGTTCTGGAGATGTTGCGATGAATCAAATCTTGAAAATTGAAGTTGTGTTATCTGGAGGGCATAATGTTATTTCTACAATTTTTGAAAAATCGTGATATTGTGATGTTCTCATTGTAGTGTTTGAAGTGTGTTGTCCAAGATATATGTATCTCAGTTGAACTATTCTAGTTGAATATTTCAAGTGTTCTGTTAAGAAGTATTACAAGTGTTGTACATATTGATTATCTATAAGAAGTATTCCAATTGAAGTGTTGTACAAGAATATAGTTATATCTATCAGATATAAGTTGATTGCAAATATACGCATGTCTCAAATACATATTTTAATACATCAGATATGTTTTGCCATCTTGTATTTCCATACACATTTCACATCCACTTTATATATCTCTTGTTAGATTACTCAGTGTAACATGTATATGAGTCATGCATATTAGTCTGAATGTAAGAGATACATATAAGATTATTATTATTATAATGTATTATGTATCTTTTACATACTTTAAAAAAATGTATCTCTTGTTATATGATTGTTAAATGTCAAGTCCAAAGATGTCAAATATATCTTCCAGTACATCATATGTGTTTTGTCATCTTGTATCTACATGTACATTACACATCTAATTTATGTATCTCTCATTAGATAACTTCATGTGACATGTATAAGAGGCATGCATGTTAGTACAGTAAGAGATACATATAAGATTGTTACAATGTAGTATGCATCTCTTGTTATAGATACATGTATCTTTCATATTAATATGTATCTCTTAATTGTTAGAGTACACATAAGGTCACGATGCCCTAACTTATAAAAGATAATTTTTTTTTCTACTCAAACTTGTTATATATCTCTTATTAACACATTTATGCACCTATACTATCAAAACAGTATAACTATCAACAACAAATCCTTTACAGAATATTACCATATCCACAAGGTATTATGCAACTCTCAAACTTCTACACAAAGAACTGCAGTAAAACTACTTAATTAAGGACTATAAAAAATACAAACAAAGATGCATCAATCACTTGTAAAAAAAAAAATCATAATGTTAAGTTATAAAAATCCCACATCATCCATTTCTTCATCATCATCGTCGTCGTCGTCCTCCCCCCATTCCATGAGTTCGAAACCTGAGTGATGCTTCTGTAAAAGATACTCCACAATGCCCCATCAACCTCAAGTCCCTCTGAAAGTGTACATTCAGACTTTTGATCGTTATTCAATTTGCTGTACTTGGACTTTTCTCGACATGGAGAGTGACAAAAATATTCATTGAAAATAATTGAAAAAATGAATCATGAACCACGAAAAAAAAGCAGAAAACATCTGCAAAATGATTATGGAAGTGAATTTGTTCAAAATTGAAATCAATAACAAAATACTATTTTTTATGAGATTTTTTTTAGTTATGTAGATGATTAGCTGAGTTAATTGCTCATTTAATGATTTACTATCCGTTATATTCCTTGATTTATGCTAATCAGTTAAATATTAAGATGTATCATTAACATGTATCTCGTTTATTTAATATGTATCTGAAATCACAAAAAGAGGAATTTTATGAAATTTTGAAAAAACTCGAGATAAAATGTAAAAGGCAAAATGACTTTCTTGACCCCTGTATTATGTCGGTTTTGTAAGTTGGACACTTCTACTTACATGTTTGTCATATGGACCTCTGAACCCACTAAAAAGCAACATTTTAAACCCTTTTTGGGTGAGTGTAACACACTCTCCCCCACATCAGCTGTCATGTCAGCTGCCACACGTCTGCCACGTCATTTTAAAAAATAAAAAAATAAAATAAAAAAATATTACATTGAATTCCAAGTCATTTTTAAAATGCTACATAACAAATTAACTATTAAAATTAATTTAATTAAATATGAAAAAATTATAAATTGTAGAAAAATTTGAATAATCATGTTTTTATTTTTTCTCACAAATTAAACATCAAATTCATTCCAAATAATTAAAATTTTTCTCCAACTAATTTAAATTTTTAACTACAAATTCATATATACAAACATAATAAATTTTTTATTTAAAAATTTGAATATTTTTAACAAATTCACAAAAAGTTTAATTTTTTTCAAGCGAAATTCACTAATTTTTTCAATATTCACTATCACTCATTTTCAATGTAAATTTTAATTTTAATCCCCAAAAAAATAAAAATATTTCAAATTTAAATTTTAATTAAAAAAATAAAAATAATTGAATTGAGAGGAAATATTAAAATAAAAAATAAAAAGTGAACGTGTGGGGGGGGGGGAGGGTGGGGAGGGGCTGGACGGGGCTAGTGAGGTGTGAGGGGGTGGGGACGGGGCTGGGTGGGGTGGGATAGGGCTGGGTAGGGTGTGAGGGATGGGGACGGGCTAGGGTGGGCGTGGGGAAGGGCTGGACGGGTGTTGGGGTGTGGTGGGGAGATTGGGGGTGGGGTGGGACGGGGCTGGGTGGGGTGTGGGGGTGGGGACGGGCTGGGGTGGGGAGGGAAAAATATATTTTTATTTTTTAAAAATTTTTAAAAATATTTTAAAATTATTTTTAAATTAAAAAAGATGGAGGGGAAAAAAGGACCTTTTTTATTTTTAAAAAATTTTTAAATTATTTTTAAATTTTTAAAAATATTTTCAAATTATTTTTAAATTTTTAAAAACATTTTAAATTTAAAAAGATGGAGGAAAAAAAAGACCCTTTTTATTTTATTTTTAAATTTTATTATTTTTTAAATTATTTTAATATAAAATTGGTCAAAAATTGACCCCCACTCGCACCTCCAGGCGAGTGGCTACACTCTCTTTGTCCTAGTCACCATGACCTTGCCACATGCAAGGTCAACGGTCAAAAGGTGCAAAATATTTTTTTTGATGGGTTCAAGGGTCCAGATGACAAATATGTAAGTAGAAGTGTCCAACTTACAAAACTGACATAGTACAAGGGTTCAGAAGGTCATTTTGCCGATATAAATATGGGTAAACACGTTGGGATTTATGTAAATTTTACAAAAAATTAAGTGAACCTTATATAAGATGTTGAGTTAATTTAAAATATCAGGAGTTAATTTATCATTTTTATATCTATTTTACATTTTTATTAAATATTATTAATTTTGTAATACTTAATATACTAATTAATTAGGAGTAGTATTTAATAAAACTATGATTGATGCAATCGAAGTAGACATGTCATAAATGTCTAATTTATTTTTTAATTAATATTATTAATTTTTTAGAATATAAATGACTTATAATAATTAATTAGGGATGCTATAATAAAATCACGGTTGAAGCAGTTGGAGTAGACATTTCATAAATGTTTATTTTACTTTTTTAATTAAATATTATTAATTTTTTAATACATGAATGACTTATAACACTAATCAAGGGTGATTAAAATCATGAATTATTAATTTTTTAATACATAAATGAATTATAATAAAAAATTAGGAATGATATAATAAAACTTATGGTTGAAGCAGCTGAAACAGATATATCATAAATGTCTATTTTATTTTTAATTAAATATTATTAATTTTTTTAATATATAAAAAACTTATAGTAACTAATTAAGAGTGGTATAGCAAAATCATGGAGCAAGCAACCCGGTGAAGCGACATATCAAAACCATGTCTTCCATATAATAGAAAAAAATATATAAATAAAAAAGATATACATATTTCTTACATAATTAATAGAACTTATATATTTTATCTGGTTTCTATTATTCTTTCCTCATCTCAATTTATGTGTTATTTTTTAAATTTTGAGATTCAATAAGCTTATTTTTTATACTACTTTTTTTATATACTTTTAAAAATTTAAATTTTCAATAATTGTGACTTATAATACTTTTTAGATACATAAATTTTATTTTTAGAAAAACTTAAAAATTTCGTATTCAAATTTACAATCAAACTTAAACTATTTTAATTTCAATAAGCGAAAATGAAACATAAATTGAATTTAAATTTTGTGTATTGTTAGTGTATAAAATATTTACACTATTAGATCAATTTAGTTTGCTATTACAAGTACCTAATCTTTTCTTTTTTAATTTTTATGTACTCCTCCGTTTAAAAAAAAAATGACCTACTTTTCTTTTTAGCACGTTTAAAATAGAATGATTCATTTTTTTTATAATATTTTAATTTCAACTTTTCACATGATATATTTAGGGCCATAAGATTAAAAAATATTTTGATATATTTGACACAATTTTAATTTAAAACTATAAAATTTAAAAATTTATTTTATTTCTTTAACCTTTATGTTAAATTAAAATTGATCATTCGTTTTTAAAAGGAAAGAAAATATTGGATAATATGCACAGCAGGTCAAGTTTACGTAGAATATCCGTACACAAAACTTAAACTTTCGGCGGTGCACGAAATGTGTTGAAAGAAAAGAAAAGGCAAATAGAGAAGAGGCGGCAGTAAGCTAACGATTGGCTGTGACAATAACGGCTGGAGGCGGCAGCAAGCTAACGATTGGCTGTGACAATAACGGTGGCAAGACACGGCAGCAAACGGCCGAAACTATCGATTTCTCAGGCGACGCCACGCGTACATTCACCGGTTTTCTATCACTGGTATAATAATTCGAACTTTTATACGTAGCAAAATAGTAGTAGTAAGAAAATAAAGAAAAATTGATTGCTTATATTATATTGCAAAAAAATGGAAGGAACCGATGTTGTTAGAGTTAAGTAAGGGATTAATTAATGGTAAAACTTATTCCAATAGTCCGTCTTAGTAGTTCTATTAATTGCAGCTTAATTAATTCAATGCTTTACCTGGCTAGCTTTGTTATCTTCTGTAGGAGTACTTACTAATTTTATGTTTTACAATCTGCTTATGTGACTGTACATCTGTACTCCCAAATCCTAATCAAACATGAAATATACTCGACCAATATCAGAACATTTAGTAGTATATTTCTGAATATAGAGGAAGAAACAGACCAGTTCTTCTCTTGCATATAATATAGGCTTAATACATCTAACAATCTCTTATTCTTGTAAGTAAATTTCATTTAGACATTTGAATTATAATTTATTTCAGTTGAACATATGGACACATGATAAAGTATTGCATGAGTCGGGATAAAGTATTGTTATTAGATATATTTTGTCATTAACCATTATTTGTTGTTTTTTTAATTATGCGAATTAATCTCAATAAGCTTAAAATCTCAAATATATTCTAATTGAGGATGATGTGTATAATTAAAGGAGATTATATATTTAAGGCGCCTATATTTAAAGAGTTAACTTATTCATGCAATGTGTATTTAAGATCACGCGTAGAATTTTTAAAATTTGTATCATAAATGTTTAGTAGGAACACTTTATTATGAGTTGAGATCAATTGAGGTACTCAATTGAAGAACAAGTCGTATAGTTGAAGTTTCTAAACTAAATTTTTTTTTGAGGGGTGTCAATGCATCAAGCCTATACAGTGGCGGATTCAGAATTTTTTCTCAGGGTTTTAAAAATGAATTAAAAACAAAAATTAGGCAGCCTGCTCACCTCAGTGAGAATCAAACTTGCGAAGTGGGACTGGTGGTGCCTGCGACCCAAGTAGCGCAGCGGCGCAGCCCAGTACCACTGAGTTGTCTCATATTTTTGGTTCAGATGGTTTAAAATTAATATATGCATCGAAATATAGATTTTCTACCCTCTATATACAATGTAATTTGTTGCCGAGGGGTCTGGGTGAACCCCCACACCCACGTAGGTCCGCCCCGGAGCCTATTATATGTGTGTGCGTTCAGATGCTGATACATGTATGTATATGTGTACAAGGAGCTATGATTGAACTTTATGGGTTTAAATTTTTAGTACCTGAATTTGAGTTTCTAAATTTTAGGATAGCAACATCATTTTAGTAATTAGGTTCTGAATTTAATTTTTGTGCATATTTAACTAAAGTTGATGGCTTGGGCGATGATATCTTAAAGGCTCTTCAACTCCAGAACTGCAAAATTTTACAAGTTACCTGATGAACTATAGATAATTAGAACATTAATAGAGAGTATATGATGTAATGAAATCCTACTAAATGCTAAATAATTGCAATAGTTACTGGGAAAGAACTTATAGCTTGTGACCATGTAGTCCTATGTTGCAAAACTTTTTGTTTTCGTTCCGTTATCAATTAGCACTAATGATGTTTACCTCGGCTTCTAGCTCCACCAGTGTGTGCATTACACGTAGCTTTTTGAATTCTACAAGAATATCGAAGATTTTTTTTCATATATCTCTGTTGAAGATTCGTCTCTTTCTCGCATAGGGGAAAATCAGGTGATTCAGGCATCATTAAGATAAAGGTATACCTTCTTTCGTTTGTAGTTCAATTTCAGTTAGTAAAATCATCGAGCGTGGTATTTAGTGATTGAATTGTTGCAAAAGTAGAGATCAAATCCTGCATCAGCCAGGTTACACTATTTTTTGCTTAATTGTTTAACATTATTTTCATTTTATTCGCAGAGGACATCAACCCTGGATGATGTTGCTTCTGTTCTTTTGAAGGTTGGAAATTTTCTATTCTTTTCTTTTCTAGATCTGTCTATAGTTTCGGCTGTTTGTTTGCAAGGGATTATATTTTTTTCATACCGTGTCCATCAAGGTGATGTAATGGTTAAAATTGTGTCTTTACTTGTTATAGTGGTGAAGTTCAATTACTTTAGTGTGGGAAAAAAAGTAGTTTTATGGCGAGTAAAATTTAATAACCATACGCAAAATGTAACTCTTACACTCCCTGTTGGTGATCAATTGACCACTCTCTTTTTGATTCTGCAATGTTGGGCTAATCAAGGCTTGTCCATGTTAATTACCAATGGATAAAACCTTCTACTATTACTTGGCTTTCTCCTCGACATTTTACTATGTAAAACCTTCTGTGTGTTACCTGATTTTCTACCGTAACTTGAAAGGTCCTCCACATCATAAATTTAGAGTAGTTAAAAATGTTAGTACTTCTGTTCCTATTGATAAAGTGAAGCAGTACACCCCTTTCGCATATCAGACTCTCTTTTAATCAACCAATTTTTTTCCCAACTTAAATCTATAAGAACCGAGTAGCAGGACTGATGTTTATGTAGCAAATGGACATTGGTGCCAAGAGTTGAAAAACTCATTTTTCGGATTCCCGTGACCTTGGTTACGCTGGCTTCGGAATATCACTTGCTTTTTTGGTGTTTAGGCTATCAACCACTTTGCTGTATTTCCTGGGGAAGATATTAGGAATTGCTGTAATAACTCGGTATCTGGAAATGTGGATTTTGATAAGCATTAGCGATGTTAGTAAATTTCTAATTTTGTGATCCTTCTCAGGAGAGAGAGGGTCATGGTGTGCATGGTGCGGATAGAGAAGTTGATAGCACCGGAAAACGAGATGAGGCTGATGCAGATAACAAAAACTACAATAATGATGATCATGATGATCATGGAGGCGAAGGTGAGGATGGTGGCGAAGTTGTTGATGAACCTGAAGAAGATGGTGGGGATGTTGAAGTCAGTGATGCAGAGAAGAAGCAGCAGAGATGTGTCAGCCATGGATTTCATTTAGTTGAAGGCAAGATGAAACATGGGATGGAAGACTGTGGTGGCAGAAAATAGGAAAATGGATGGACATAATCTTGGGCTCTACGCAATATTTGATGGTCATTCAGGGCATGAGGTTGCAGAATATTTGCAAAGCCATCTTTTCGATAATATACCGAGTGAGGTATGTTGAATTGTGCGATTATCTCATCTAAAAGCTTCGGAGAATATACACTCGAGTTAATTCTAGTTTGTATGTCTCAACAAGCTTGTAGAGTTGTAATCGTCTTTATCCTGAACCTGAATTTTGGAGGAAGCCTGTCACTGCATTTAAGATGACATATAGATCTACAAATGACCACATTTTGGAGAATGTGGTCGGTGCACGAGGTGGCTCAACAGCAGTGACAGCAATATTGATCGATCAGAAATATCTGGTTGTGGCCAATGTAGGCAATTCACGTGCAGTACTAATTCGGAGAGGGAAGGTCAAACAAATAACAGTTGATCATGAACCAGAAAAGGAGGAAGAAAAAGACCAAGTCGAGAGCAAAGGAGGTTTTGTCATTAAGATGCCAAGTATAACTTCACTTATTTCCAGCAGATTTCTGTGATATGTGTTTTATTTTTCCTTGTACTTTGCCATTTGATCCTTGCGTAAGGGGGCCTACCCAACAACCTGCTTATCTATCTTCAGCTCGGGTAGAAAAACGTATGTGAGATGATATTCTTTTGCCTAAATCTGTTTTTGGACTAATAATCTATTTCCTCAACGTTTTCTGAACTGCAGGGAATGTTCCGTGGGTGGATGGCCGACTAGCAATGACAAGGGCATTTGGAGATGCAAGAGTGAAAGACCATATCACTGTGGAACCTAGTGTGACAATTGAGAAAATAGACAGAGACACTGATTGCATAATATTGGCAAGTGATGGCTTGTGGAAGGTAATTTACAGTGCAAGTAGTACTTTTTCAAAACATGATGAATCTGGTAAAAATCATGGCGGCACATATTTTTCCTCGGTTAGATGTTGGATAACTTGACCACGGCCAGACAAAAATTGATACACTTTGTTTTTGTTTCATTTTACATGAGTTCTTTTCGTTCTTCATTTTTAGTCTGTTTCGAGAAGAATGACATCTTTATAATGCAGGTGATGTCGAATGAGCAAGTGACAGAATGCATAAGAGGGATAGAGAATGGGAAGACAGCAGCAGAAGAGTTGATCACTGAAGCACTTGAGAGTGGGAGTTGCGATGATATTTCTTGTGTGGTAGTCAAGTTTCACTGATAGCTAGCTTCATTTAGACATGTACTTTTATGGTTTTGGAACTGTGATGTTAGTTGGTAGATGGTAGTCCAGGAATGGATTAACATTTTGTTAGAATATCCAGCAGTAACGAAGGATGGGGTAGCCCCGTGCATAAAGTATCACTTCACTTGTTCACACATGGTTCTTCTGTTCGGGATGTGATTCTGACACTAGAATCCGTGACCTATATGATCATAAGGGACAATGTTATTGTTGCTTTAAGTTTTCCTTCCGCCGTAAAGAATGAACGAATGACTAATCTATTTAAATTAAATGCTTACCTTTCCTTTGAACTGAACCAAACTGTTCGTTTTTGCTCGTTTCGAAATAAAGACCAAATCAATCATCAGAATTAACATATTTTATAATTTAAAAATTACACTAATATACAACTTATGTTTTCAATATCATAAAAAATTCCTACTTTCTCAACATATTACAAAAATTCTAACATATACACAGAATGTTATGTATATGTCGGCTATGTTATATATATTAATAGGGAGAGAGTAAAATAATTAAAAAAATGAGAGAGTGTAATTACTTCCAAAAGAGTTGGTATTTATGTTGTTTATACTTTTATAATTGGAATTCAAAACTAAATCAACAGTATCAGAGTTTGATTCGTATTGATGGTGGGCTAGCTGAAGAAGCATCTATAAGCGTCAACAATGTCTAATTATTGCATTCATAATATTTGTGCAACTTCACTAATTTCTTTTTTATTATGCGTACACAATCTATTTAATGTTGCATAAATAATATTTGTATAACATATATAGGGGTATGTCTTTTATAGATTGTATGCGAGACATTTAGCTTTAGATTTTGTATCTCTCTAGTTTACAAAAGATGTATAGAAAAGAAAGGAATAATTGTGAAATATAGCCACCCGGCTATATTATTTACAAAGAAATTAGCTTAATTTTATGAAAATTACAAAAAAAAAATAAAAAAAAATGGCCGATAACTTCTTTGTTCTACGATGCAGCTATTAATGGCTTCTTCTTCTTCCGTCTTTCTTTACTGTTTTCAGTCTTGCTTCATTCTTCTTCCATGATCGATCAACTATTAAAGCTTCAAAGATTGATTTGAAAATTTGACGTACTGCAAATATGCAAACGTAAATTGTGTTGAGCGAATTATATATCAAATGATTCGAAACATCCAGAGGAGAATCATATCTAAAATTTGAGACTGGAAAATGAAGAATTTCATCAAAAATATCAATGACCCAAGATAACTTTTTGAGATAAAAATAGAGAATTGAAAGTAACAGTGCAACGCAGAAAGTATATCGTGTAATGTCACATTGAAATGGAGAATGTAATTGTTTTGGTTGAAGACATTGAGACAGAGAATTGATAGTCCCCGTCTCTATTTTTTGAGATAAATTTTTGATATTTAGGAACTTGATTATCAAGCAAATTTCAAAGAACAATAGTGACTACAAATTTATATTGCTCCCTATCTCTCATAAAGTGTTCTAAAAATGAGTACAGCTTTTGATCTTTCAAATCTAGAATGGCGAATCAAATAGCAACACCTCAATAGTGAAACGCAAGCCTTTACATCCATTTCATCAAATCGCAGATACCCATAAGTTGCTTCTCCAACAATGACTTAAAGGAGAAAAACTCATCCTCAACAGAACTGTCACCAAAGAAATCGGTTTGAATTTGAAAATGTAATAAAATGGGAAAAAGAATAACAAGAACATGAAAGAAAAGAGAAAGAATGTAACAGGTTGGAAAATATATAGGAATAATTATGGAATACTGTCTTGTATCGCTCCTAGCACCCCTATATGTACATGTTTATACATAATTTACGCAATATCGATATATTGAATATATATCATAGAACTATTTAGATAATATCAATACATATTTATATACCATTTATAGAATACAGATGCACATATATACATCATTTATACAATATGTATACACATTTTTACACTATTTATATAATATTAATACATTATATAACTTTTATACAATATCGACACATTATACACTACATTATCCTGACATTTCTTTTGTAATATCTTTTTGTAGCTAGTATATTTTTTGATTTTTTTCAAAGAAAAAATATGGCTATATATTTTTTTGAAAACTAATTATTATTGATCAAGGTGATTAAAGAAGCTAAATTGTGATTACTAATTCTAACGATCATTAGGCAATGAAACAGTAAAATAGTTAGTTATAACTAACTGACAACTCACAGCTAACCAATTATTTAACCCACTAGCAATTAGTTACTTAGACCAAGATAGGATCACTATATATACTTGATGTATTCTTCATTACTAAAATAAGTTAAAAATAATACTCTCTCATTTTACTCTATGATCTTCTTCTCTACTACTTCTTCTTCTCTTCTATGGTTGATTGCTTTTGTTCAATAATTCAAAGATACTGAATCTATCTAAATTCGTCATGGTATCATCTAGAAGCTCGTGATTACACAGTCATCTTCTCCTCTTGATTCTATCTGTAAAATTGGCAGTTATTCAATTCTCATCTCTTTGATTTCTCTAAATTTTCTGATTTATTTGGACAGTTGCGTTCTTGAAAATTCTGAAAAAATTCAACAACAATGTCTGCAAATAACAATAACACCAATCGATCTGCAGAATGCATAGCTCCTCATACCTTTAGTGGTTCATCAGCGAATACTAGTACACAACATTCTAGTGATCTCAATCATCCTCTATATCTAACAGCTAGTGATGTAAGTGGTACTTCTATTATCTATACTCAATTAACTGATAGTGAAAATTACTTGGTATAGAGTAAATCTATGAGAATTGCTCTCTTAGCAAGAAACAAATTGGGATTTGTAGATAGTGGTCTGAATAAACATACTTTTCCAATTGAATTGCATAATCAGTGGGAGAGGGTAAATGATATAGTCTTATCTTAGCTCATTAATTCAGTCTCAAATAGTGTAGTGGCTGGAGTTGTATATACATCAACTGCTAGTGAGGTATGGACAGATTTAAGAGAAATATTAAATAAGATTGATGGTTCAAGAACCTACAGTCTACATCAAGAAATTGCTTCCATTACTCAAGGAGTACAATCTGTGGCTATGTATTTTTCAAAGTTAAAAGCATTATGGGATGACTTTGAGTCAGTGGCACCATCCCTGGCATGTTATGTGAAAGTCTAGGGACTTTGTTCTATATTTGTAAAGGTTAAAATTATACCAATTTTTGATGGGGTTATATTATACCATAGTCAAGCAAGAAGTCAGATCTTGTTAATTCCTCCCTTACCCTTGGTAAATCAAGCTTATGTAATGATCATAAGTGATGAGAATCAAAAAACAGTTTCTCAGTCTCTTAGTGGTGCTGGTTTTCTTGGAGCCACCTCTGGTATGTCTGATGCAATTACCATGTACTCAGGGGGTGGGATGCAAAAAAGAAAGAAACATAATCCAAATGTTGTGTATGTTCACTGCAAACTCACAGGACATTACATGAGAGATTGTTAAAGATTGATTGGTTATCCCGCAGGACATCCTAAACACAATGAGAAAAGAAGTCTTGATCAAGGGTATGGATCAACTACTAATGTCATAAGTGAAAAAAGGAAAACAAAAAATGGTTGGTTCTAGTGGTTACAACAGTTCATACAATAGTGAATATAATGCTATCATGAATAACTGGAATGAGCAGAAAGATCAGAATTTGAAAGGTCAAGGTGTTCAAATTACTTCTGAATCCAAGATGACACATTCTCAAGGATTCTTGAGTCAGAATTCTGCAGGATCTCAGGATTAGTCAATTGTGATGCCTTTTAAAATTTACAAAAATAGTATGATCAAATCTGCAGGATGCTGGAGCCAAATCAAGGATCCTCCTCATCAACTAATGCAGTAAACTTGTCAGGTAAATGTAGTGCCCTATTAGTATCTACAGAGCCACAAAAATGGATCATTGATACAGGGGTTACTAACCACATGCCTTCAGATTTAAAGTTACTGAATAGTTTTGCAGTGGTTAAGTCTGATCATTCTAGAAAAATGGTATTTCCAAATGATGATGTCTTATATGTTACACATACTGGCACTAGCAACATTTCTAATCAAAATGTGTTTCATGTTCCTCAGTTATAATTCAATTTGTTATTAGTTTTACAGACAACTAAACCGTTAAAATATTCTGCCACCTTTTCTCTTGACTTTTATGTGTTTCAAGATCTCTATAATGGGAAAGTGAAGGAGATTGGTAAATAAAAATATGGCTTATCCTTCTTACTCAAAAAAGCTATCAGGAGTTAACAAAAATGAATTATGCATCATTAATAACAGTCTAGCTAGTTTAGTTGCTCAGAATACTTCTAGTATCGCCCTTTGGCATATGAGACTTGGCAATGTACTTTATAATGCTCTACATATCTTATTTTCTGGACAAAGAAGTCAAATTACTGATTCTACGCATGAATGTACTATATGGCCTTTTGCTAGACAACCAAGATTACCTTTTTCGATAAGTTCTTCTACTACTTCGAATGCCCTTGACTTACTTCATGGATCTCTGGGGACCATACAAGGTCTCCATATTTGATGGTTAATTTTTTTTTAACTGTAGTTGTTGTTTTTCTAGACATACATGGGATTTCTTATTAAAACTAAAGTATGATGTTATACTGGTAATCAAATGCTTTACCGCTTATGTAAAAACTTAGTTTAATACTAGTATAAAAGTGATTAGGATTGACAATGAGACTGAGTATAACAATGCTATGACTTATTTAATGACCTTGGTATTATTCATCAAAAGTCTTGTGCTTATACTTCTTAGAAAAATAACATTGCTGAGAAGAAGCACATGTATAGTTTAAAAATCACTAGAGCTGTTAGGTTTCAAGGTCATATCCCTTTAAAACTTAAGGGTCATTGTGTAAAATCTGCAGCGTATCTTATTAATAGAGTTTCCTCTACTGTTTTGAATGGTTCGACTTCATATGAAAAACTTTTTTCTCACAAACCTTCTCTTAATCACTTAAGAGTATTAGGATGTCCATGTCATGCTAAAATTGTTGATGAGAATGATAAACTCATGCCTAGGTCTAGACAAGCAATCCACATAGGATATTCTGAAACTCAAAAATATTATATTTTATATGACAATGCTAATAAGGTGTTCTTTATTAATAGGGATGTCAGTTTCAAAGAAGATATTTTTACCTTCAAAAGTTCTAAGGAATCCTTCTCTATATCTCCTGCACTATCTCAAGTTATATTGGAAGATTTGTCACCTGAATTTCAACAATCTGTTCTCTCAAATACTGAGAACAATCTCACTATCAATACTAATAATATTACTGCTGATAATACTATTGAAGCACAAACTCAAAGAAAGTCCACTAGAGCAAAACACCATCCAAGTTGGATAAAGACTTTATGTCTCTTAATGTACATAATATTCCATTGCGTTGTTTAAACATATGTCCTATGACTTTCTTTCTTCTACTTATCAAGCTTATCTTGCTACTTTTTAAAATATTGTCGAACCTAGTACTTATGCAGATATACTCAAGGATCCACGGTAGGTAGAGGCCATGCAGTTAGAAATAGATGCTTTGGAAAGTAATTAGACATGGTAAATAGTTTTACTATCTTAAGAAAAACACATTGGATGCAAATGGATCAACAAAATAAAGTGCAAGGCTTCGTATGACATTGAGAGGTAAAGCAAGACTAGTAGCCAAAGGCTATAGTCAAACTGGAGGAGTTGATTACCAGAAAACCTTCAGTCCTATGGTTAAAATGGGAACTCTCAGAACCATGTTAGCTATAGTAGCCTCTAGAAAATGGTACATCCATCAAATGAATGTTTATAATGCATTTCTACAGAGTGATTTGCATGATGAAATATACATAGATCTTTCTCATGGTTTTAAGAATCAAGGGGAGTGTAAGCAAGTGTGCAGACTCTCAAAATTTTTGTATGGACTAAAAAAAGCTCCCAGACAATGGAATGCTAAATTGGTTAAGGCTCTTACTAGGTATGAGTTCAAACAAAGTGAATATAATCATTCATTATTTCTTACAAAAATAGACTCTGAATTAATTGTGGTTCTAGTGTATGTTGATGATATTATAGTTACAGGTAATAATCTAGATGAGATTATAGCAATCAAAACTGCTCTACATAAAGCCTCCAAAATGAAAGATTTAGGAGAATTGAAATATTTTCTAGGAATTGAATTTGCTAGATCAAAAAAAGGTATTGTTATGCATCAAAGAAAATATGCTTCAGAACTCATATCTAAAACAGATTTAAGTGCTGCAAAACCAGCTACTACTCATATGGATACTACCACCAAGCTTACAACCAAGGAATATAATGAACACTTCAGAACTTCAGCTAATACTCATGATGATCTACTTACTCATCCTAGCTCATATCAAAGATTAATAGGTAAATTACTCTATCTTACTGTTACTAGACCTGATATCTCTTATAGTGTGCAGAACTTGAGCCAATATATGCAACAACCAATGCAGTCACATTTAAATGCTACCTTGAGAGTGATCAGATATATCAAAGGATGTCCAGACAAGATTGCTACTATCAAGAAAAAGATAAAATGTTCTAACTACTTACTGTGATGCAGACTAGGCTGCATACAGTGTTACAAGGAAATCAGTGACGGGTTTTACAATCAAGCTTGATGATTCCTTAATCTCCCGGAAGTCCAAAAAACAATTTATAGTCTCGGGGAGCTCAGCAAAAGTTGAATATAGAAGCTTAGCTTTTACAGTGGCAGAACTAACCTAGCTAATTAGATTACCTAAAGATCTTGGTGTTCAACTTTAACTACCAGTTATAGTGTTGAGTGATAACAAAGAAGCTCTAAAAATGGCAGCCAACCCTGTCTACTATAAAAGAATAAAACATATAGAGATTGACTGCCATTTTGTAAAAGAAAAAAATTCAGCAAGGACTTATCAAGACAAACTATATCCATACCATTGATCAACCAGCAGATTCTCTAACCAAGAGTCTAAACAGAGTTCAACACGAATACCTTGTGTCAAAACTTGGGGTTCTTAACATCTTCACCACTCCAAGTTTGAGGGGGAGTGTTGATCAAGGTGATTAAAAAAGCTAAATTGTGATTGTTAATCCTAATAGTCATTAGGCAATGAAACAGTAAAACAGTTAGTTATAACTAACTGTACAGCTCACCCCTAACCAACTATTTAACCCACTAGTAATTAGTTACTTAGACCAAGATACGATCACTATATATACTTGATGTATTCTCCATTATTGAAACACTAGTTTCACGAGGCCCGTGCTAAGCCGGGGCCTAAACTCAAAGTATAAAAATAATTTTAATTTAAAACTATAATTTATATTACATACATTTTTTACTTTGTTAAATAAGTCATATTGATAAGTTTTCATAATTATTAAAGATGTTAATCACATAATTGCATAATTTTAAATAAAATATTATTTGTGAGGAAGAAAGTATTACCAGAGAATTAGAATATATCAAAAGGTTACAAGTAACTCGATATTTATATAATGACATGATTTAAAATATTTAATAATTACGCTCGATGAAGATCATAAATAGAAAAAATATTGATACTTTTATAAATTTGCTAGTATTTAATTTCTTAGTTATAGATAAAAATAAATTTATTTTGATTTTTATTGAGTTTTAACTTCTTTCATAATTTTAGTGGCAATAATTTTTACAAAATAATTTTTTCATTGATAAAATCATCTAAAAAAATTAATGATTTCAAGTTTATACTATAATAATTATAACCTTAATTTAGAGCTTTTATATAAATCAACTAAAAAATGATCTATAAGAATATTAAATGATAATTAAACTGCATTAATAGATTACTCAATACGATTCATTAACTTATCATGTTTATTTTTTTCATGCCCCTTACAAGAGTACTCTATTTGTCCTATTTTAATTATATATTTTGAGAACTGAATAATATCAAAAAGAACTATGTATGAGGTTGTTGTTGAAAATCATTGCAAATTTTTATTTTGGATTAAAAGTTAGCTTGAATATTTTTTGAGTTAAAGTGATGTTGTTTTAAAATAAAAGGGAGGTTAAACTAATCATCTAACAAGTGATGAAGGGAGGTTTAACAAGTAATTTTTTGAGTTAAAATGATTGTTGATTTAAAATAATCATCTAACAAGTGGCAAGAAAAAGCCAATTATAAAAATTCAAGTGGAATAGTTTTAACAAAAAGAATAAGGATGAAAATGAAAATATGTAATAAAAAGATACTATTAATAGCCATGTGTAATAATTTTCTTTCACAAAAAATTGAAATACCAAAAAAGTCCTTGTGAGGACTACCAAAATCAAGATCCTTTCTTATATATATAATAAAGTTGAAAATAATACTCTCTCATTTTACTCTATGATCTTCTCCTCTACTACTTATTTTTCTCTTTTATGGTTGATTGCTCTTGTTCAATGAGTTAGAGATACTGAATCTATCTAAATTCTTCAATTATCTTATCGTATATATTTGAAATTATCCTTAAAAATATATATATATTATGTAATATGATTTTTCTTTCAGTATAAAAGAGCTTCTTATTCTTACCTTTTTTTAATTTAGGAGCACTATTTAAAGACAAAATTCCTCATTCATATATTAACAATATAAATGTATTTTTATTCCCCTAATAAAAGAAAATTACATAAGTTATTTGAGTTATGTACCTACGAGTAATAAGTATCACTGGTTGGGATCAATTCAAGAAATGATTTATTCAAGAAACGATTTATCTCTCATGGATGAAACCATGGTGGAACAGCACTCGGAGACTCACATACCACCGGAACCCCCAGACAAAAGAGCTTCTCGCGATGCTACTGAGAACCTCATTTCGACAACCTACAGTGAAATCCTTATGGCCCAAAGCATCACTGCCACAAGCTTGCCAATAGCACTCCAAGAGGAAACCCCTATGGTAGAATCAACTGATTTAGGCGACACAATACCTCTAACGGCGGAGGAGAAGGAAAGGATTTACAACCCGTGGTGTCACTTTGTCATCCTAAAAGCGGTGGAAAAGAGGTTCAACCATCACTACCTACGCAAGAAAATAGCTGATCTATGGAAAATAAATGATCCCTTCCCGCTAATAGATCTAGGCAAGGATTTCTATACCGCAAAATTTAACAAGGAAGATCTTCAAAGGAAGGTGCTCCAACAAGGACCATGGTTTGTAGCTGGTGCCCACTTATCAGTTCGAAGCTGGGTTCCCAACTTCGACCCCAGTGATTTCAAAGTGCTAACTACGATAATTTGGGTCAGGTTATCAGAACTACCAACTGAGTTCTACGATTGAATCATCCAAGAGAAGGTTGGGCGAAAGATTGGCTCCCTAGTTAAAGTTGATGCATGTACATCCGCAGCTCTGCGGGGTCGTTACGTAAGGATATGCATGCAGATTCTGATGGACACCCAGGTCAAACATTCAATTAACATAGGGAATCACCAGCAAACCCTTCACTACGAAGGTGATGGTTTTCTCTGCAATTCTTGTGGTAAGTTTGGACACACTAGAAGTACTTGTCCACCATCGAAGACGAACACAAAGCAATAAATGGGTGACAACCATCAAATCGATAAGGGAAAAATAGAATCAAAAAATCAATGGACTACAGTGAGCTTCAAAAGAACCAGAAGAAGATCCTTATCCAAGGAGAACACTCATGCAAAGGTGAGTGAAGCCAGATCAGGTAAGTTTCCTACCCTCCACAATGGCGCCGCCGAGAAAGGTAAGGCAATTAGCGCCAAAACCCTACCCCAAGGCAGACAAATTGGGCCTTTGATATCCAGGGCCCATTACCATACTTCCCCAAGTGGACTCAATCCACACAGCGACATCGACCCAAGTCCTCCTAGGCCAAATAAGGACTCAAACTCTCCTAATGAGAGCAAATCGGGCTTTATTAAACTGGAATTTAATAAGAATAATAAAAAGATGTTCTCAGGCCCAACAACCCCCCAGGTAAGGTCCAAAATATTCCTTCTTTGGGAATGAGACACAAGAAGTCTTAACTATCTTGTCAAAGACTTTTGAGGCAACATAACCTCAAAATTTGTTTCATCCCTAGACAACCACTACCCCCCACTGTGGCTGCGAGTCAAATCACTGACTCTGATATGACTGAAATATGGGAACAAACTTTAAACCACCCTAACCTTTCCATTTCTAAGACTGTCATTGAATGCTCCTCTACTCACTACTTCGACCATCCTAAAATTCTCTTAAATACTTCTAATCATAGACGCCCCCCCAAAGCTCTCACCTTCACAACAGCTCCACTCCCAACGAGCCATCTACCAATATCTTGGCTCGAGATAGGCCTAGCGAACCAAATAATCCCCCTACATCTGGAATGGAAAGGGATCAAGTTCAGAATAATAATTCAGGACCCATGCTCTTAGCCCAAGTAGTGATGAAGAGGCTAAACCAGGGCCTCCAAAACTTCAGGCAAAACATATGGCTGACAAACCTCATGAGGCTATCCAACCAAGCCCAAGTAGCTCCACTATCCCAGAAGTTGTTGAATGCAAAATGACCCTCACAGGTAAACCTCTTTCGTTCCTCCCTACCAAAATTCCACTAATGTTGGAGAGGGGCCCTCCTTTTGTGCTAGTACCTGGGGCCCCTCCAAATCAGGAGGAACTACTTCAGAACTCTCAATTCCTGTCGACACCAGCCACTCCTTAGGAGATAAGATAAAGGGAGCTAACATTAGAGGCCTTAAGGGAGAACAATCTAGAAATGGAGAACATCTTGGCATCTCTGCGAGCCCCAAGAATAGAGGTAAAACCTCTAAGAAAGACAGTTCACCTCACCTCCGAGGATGTCATAAGCGTAATGACAATAATCCTTATACCACAAAACCTAAGAAACCTCGACCTGGAAGTTGTTCCCCCATCCCTCATGACTGGGAACTTTTACAAGACAAAGATATCCCCTATATCAAAAAAGAAAAAATATCCAGAGGAGGGGAATCCAGTCCAAGAAAAGGGCAAGAAGATCCTGCAGGATCCCACAACCCCCCAATCATTCATGATGAATTGCATAATATGGAGCACTAAGGGAGCTAACAGTGCAGACTTCAAAAGGCACTGCAAAGCTATAGTAGACCTCCATAAACCTCTCATCCTAGCTCTCTTGGAAGATCGTATGGGTGACTATAATCATCTTGCTGATTTGCTAAGAAAATCTAGTACCCAGCAGTTAGATACTCAGGTGGCATAGCCACCATGTGGAATGATGACAACATCACCATCAATGATATCAATATCTCTTCTTAGGGTATCCATGTTACTGTTCAGGTTAGCCAACCCCCTTCTTCTTAATTTTTAGTGCAATCTATGCTAGCAACTCTTTTGAGGAGAGAAAGAACCTTTGGGAATAACTGACGACCTTTGCTGATTCCATAAGGGACTCTCCCAATAATGCTTGGCTGGTGGGAGGGGACTGTAATGAAATTCTTAAATCCTCAGAGAAATTTTAGGGGAACTGCATCAATCACAACAAATCTATTCTTTTCTGGGAATGCATAAATCATAGTAACCTTATAGACCTGGGTTTTAAAGGCAGCAAATTCATCTGGTCTAACAAAAGATTCAGGAACAGGGATTCCCTAATTATGGAAAGGATGGATAGGTGCTTATCTAATGATTCCTGGATAAATATTTTCCCTGGGGCCTCTGTAACTCACCTTCCAAGAACTCATTTTGACCATTCCCCCATGTTGGTCACTATCTCTAAACACCATATGATTTCTTTTAAACCTTTTAGAATGGAAACCATCTGGTGTTCCCATCCTACTTTCCCTGACATAGTCAAAAGCTGTTTTCAGGGAAACCTTGACCTCACTCAAGTCACTGCCAACTTCCAGCCTATCATCACCTCTTGGAATAGAGAGATCTTTGGAAATCTCTTCCATAAAAAGAAGAAAATCTTTGCAAGACTTGAGGGCATCTAGAGGTCCGCGAATTATCCCTATAACTCCTTCCTGTATAACCTTGAATTACACCTCACAAAGGAGTATAATAATATTCTTAGACAAGAGTAGGAATTCTGAAAGCTCAAGTGCAGAATAAATTGGCTCACTGATGGAGATCAGAATATTAAGTTTTTCCACACCTATACCATCAATAGGACAAGAAACAATAGGATTAATTCCATTAAGGATGATTTTGGCAATTGGCAGTACACTCATGAGGACATTTCTACCACCATCCTCAAATTTTACCACCACCTATACTCTTGTGAACAATCCTACTCTACCCTCAGCTTCCAAAAGAACCCCTCCTCCAGGGGATCCTTAAGCCCTGATGTCCACTTTATCTTAGAAGCCATCCCCAGCCAGGAGGAGATCAAAAGGGTTGTTTTCTCCTTTCAGCCCAATAAGGCCCTTGGGCCAGATGGCATCCACCCCCTCTTCTACAAGAAGTATTGGGGAATCTTCGAGGCCTCTATAGTATAATTCTGTAAAAAAACTTTCATATTTTGTACTATAAATGAGAAGGTTAATTCAACCTACCTCTATCTAATTCCCAAGTGCAAAAATACTACTAACCTCAGAAACTTTAAACCCATTGGCCTTTGCAACACCCAGTACAAAATTATTGCCAACAGAATAAAACTCCACTTAGGGGGCTCCACTTAGGGGACCTCATCAGCTAATCCCAAGCAAGCTTTCTCACCAATAGAAGGGCTTCTGACAATCCCATAATTGTTCAGGAGTACATCGCCCATTTCTCCAAAACGAGAGGAAAGAATGCCAACATGATGCTCAAAATTGATCTTGAGAAAGCCTTTGACAGAATTGAATGGTCTTTCGTAAGACAAGCCTTGCACTTCTTCAACTTTCCAGACAACTTCATCAAGCTTATCATGTCATGCATTTCTACCTCCTCTATATCCATTCTCATAAATGAGGGTAAGACAACTTTCTTCAAACCCTCCAGAGGAATCAGAACGGGGGATCCCATCTCTTCCTATATTTTCATCCTCTGCATGAAAATCATGTCTAGAAGAATTGACCATGAAGTGAACCTCCTAAATTGGGACCTAATTTTCATCAGTAGAAAAGGCCTCAAGATCTCTCTCCCCTTTTTTTGCTGATGACCTAATCCTTATAGCCAAAGTTGATGAGAAAAATTATGAGACTATCACTGCCACCCTAAATAGCTTATCCCACCATTCTGATCAAAAAGTTAATAGCTTCAAATCCAAAGTTATTTCTTCAATAACTGCCACAACTAGTTGAAGATCCAGTTGGCCAACATTCTCCAAATTAAGGCTAAGGAAAAACTGGGCAGATACCTGAGCTTTCCCATTTTGCACTCCAAACCCAGGAATAGGAATTTCCACTTCATCATAGACTCTCTCAATACCAAACTTAGAGGTTGAAAAATCAAACTTCTAAATATGGCTGGTAGAACCATTCTTGCAAAAGCTTCCCTCAACAGTATCTTCAACCATATCATACAGTCCATCTTCATCCCCAAACAAATCTTGAATTATATTGACAGAATCTAAAGAAGCTTTATATGGGGGTCCACTACTGAGAAGAGAAAAATTCACATGATCTCCTGGAAAATTGTGTCTCTTCCAAAGGGTGAGGGTGGTCTTGGCATCCAAAGAGCCTCTATAAAAAATGATTCCCTCCTAATGAGTCTAGCCTTAAGAGCCATGACACAGCCTGGTAGTCTTTGGGTCAAGGTCCTGAAAAGTAAATATAGCCAGGATGGCATGGTTTATCACACTAATGCCTCCAGGACTTGGAAGAATATCTACCAAGGTTGGGCTAGATGTA
>NC_061111.1:147021028-147026741 GCF_002878395.1 Capsicum annuum
TGATCTCCTGGAAAACTGTTTTTTTCAAAGGGTGAGGGTGGTCTTGGCATCCAAAGAGCCTCTATCAAAAATGATTTCCTCCTAATGAGTCTAACCTGGAGAGCCATGACCCAGATTGGTAATCTTTGGGTCAAGGTCCTGAAAGTTAAATATAGCCAGGATGGCATGGTTTGTCATATTATTGCCTCCAGGACTTGGAAGAATATCTACCAAGGTTGGGCTAGATGTAAGGATATATTTACCTGCGCTGTCAAGGATGGTTCTAATGTGCTCTTCTGGTATGATAGGTGGATAACCAACTCCCAACCCCTTAGAAATCTCATCCATGGTCCTCTAACCAACTATGATGAGAAAATCAAGCTTTGCCATGTCTGGAACCAGGGCTCTTGGAACTTTGACAACATCTCTAAGTCATTCCTCACAATCTCATTCATCACATTAGAAACTCCTTCTTTACTAACACCAAAGTAGCCAAGGACACTCCTATCTGGGCTATGAACGGTAAATGGGTCTCCTCCTCCAGAAGTGTTTACCTCTATCTGGTCAAGGAAATTAACTACAACTTGGTGAGAAAGGACAAGTCCTACTGCTAGATATGGCAACTTCCTACCACTCCTAGGATCAAATTCTTAATGTGGCTCATATATCATGACAAACTCCCCACTAGTCTTAATCTAGCTAAGAAGGGCTTAAATATAAACCCCCACTGCAAATCTTGTACTGATACTATTAAAGATACCAACCACCTCTTCTTCAACTGCCCCTCCACCACTATGCTTTGGGCTGACACCTTCAGCAAGGCAAGCTGCCCACCTACCTACACCCTTTCAAGTTTCTTCTAAGAGAACTGGTCCAATACTTGGAGGACCACTAAGAATAAGGCTTTTGACCGCGTGCTTCTCTGGCATGAAATCATCCCCCAATGCCTCCGGGCAATTTGGAAATCCAGGAACCACAACCTCTTTCAACAAGGCAATATCAAGCCTTCCTTCTCCCAAGCTTACAATGAAGCCATTGAATATAATTTCCTCATGAACAAAACTCAAAACAGAGCCCACAAGTCCACCATCTCTATCAAATGGAACCCACCATTGAGGGACCACTACAAACTTAATATTGATGGTTCTTGTTTGGGCAACCCTGGAAGGAGGAATAGGAGGAGTCATCCGCAATCACAAAGGGGCATGGATAATAGGCTTTACCCAAAGCTTTCTCCTTGCTACTAACAACCAAATGGAGTTATTAGCTCTCAAGGTAGGCCTAACTCTTGCTATCCAGCACAACCTCATTTCTATTGAAATCAATACTGACTCAACTGAAATCTTGCACATGCTCAAAGACGGAAATGAACATTATGATGGCATTATTAATCTTTGCAGGTCAAGGCTGGGGAAAGTAGGTTTCCAGCAGTCCACCACTGCTTCAGGGAGCAAAACCAGGTTGTTGACAAGTTAGCCAAGCACAGGGCAGCCTCCAACTTATTTGAAGAAGCTCATCTTTTGCTAGTTCCACCTATGTATGCTCAACAAGAATTGGGAGCAAACATGATAGGAAATTTTTTTGAAAGATCCAATAAATCAAATGCTCAAAAATTAGCAGAGCAAAATTAATACTCTTTTATAATTAACTCAGGCTGAAACACCCTGGCTATGTAATACTCTTTTAAATGCTTTATTTATATTGAAATGCACCCAGTTAAACCCCCCCCCCCCAAAAAAAAGTATCATTGGTTGGGGCTTTGTGACGAAAACAAAACATAGCAGTAATAATATAAATTTTATACTAAACCGTCTAAAGCTTTTAAAAAGCACATGTCTATAGGGCTGGACATATTTTGGTTCAAACCGAAAAGATTAAAAAATCAAATCAAAATTTAATTTTGGTTTTGATTTTTCAAAATTTCAGATTGGTTTTGATTTCAAATTTTAGAAATTCGGTTAAACAATTTGGTTTTCAATTTTCTAAAAAAAATTGATTAAACCAAAAAGTCGAAATTATATAATATATATTTTTTATTATATATATTCCGTATAATTGTATAAATATATAATAAGTAACCTATAACCCTAAGTATTTATTTCATATTTTCATTATTGCTGAAATAATGGTGCCTCGAGGAGACGAGTGTCGAGATTCACGGTTGAACTTTCACCGTCACTGACTCAATGCAATTATGTATTATGTTAAATTTATGATTATTTTATTTTATTTTTTGCATGTTGAGTTATTTATATTGAGAATGAAAAATTGGTTTAAAAAAATTATTTTTCTAAAAAAATCACCAATTTTAAATGTTCAGTCATGACAAAGAAAAACTTACTACTTTAATCACTAAAATCAAAATAAAAATTCGAAATAATCGAATCAAATTAAATATATTTTAATTTGAATATGATTATTATTTTTATTAATCCAAAAATTAAAAAATTAAATCAATATTAAATAATCAAATCGAAAGTCCTAGATTTATGGTGGAGCTATTTTCTTGAAAGGAAAATTTCGATGAAATTATTTTCTCTTACTCCACATGTGAGACCAAAGGGAGATTTTTTTTTTTGTTTGGTCAAACTCCTCAGTGGTATAATAATAATTTAATTTAATGCACTTATAAGCCGTTTGTCCAGTTGTGGTTGTCGATCTGGAATCTTCTTCGATAATTTCAAAGCCATTCTCACATAAAGCCACCTCAATTTCTTGCGACTTTCACACTCAGAAATACTCCTAACTGTCAACAAGATTGCTACTTGGTAACATTTCTACTTATTATTATTGTCTTCTTCTGAAACTCCAGTTGATTAATACTTGTAAATTGTTGGATTTCTGAGCAAAACTACTTTAATCGTCATTTTTTCTAAATGGGTTTTGATAAAGATTTGATTTTTACCTTTAATTGTGATTTTTTCATAATGGGTTTGAATAAAGATTTGATTTTTTTGTTTTGTTCTGTTTCTTTGGAGCCTCGGTTTTCATAATACAATTGTTATTGGAGTGAAGGGTACTTGTCTGGCTTGCTGCTATTCTGGGTTTTTAGAAAATTGAGCAAGAATTATGGCTGAAGTAGAAGAGCAGCAGCAGCAAAATTCATCAGTTGGTACTGCCTTAACTTATGGCTTTCGTGTGTTACTCAGCTAAATAATACTTACTCCCTCCGTTTTAATTTGTTCGTCTTACTTTTCATATTAATACGTTTGGAAAAGAATGCTCTTTCCCTTTTTGCAAACTCTTTAATTTTAACTTTTCACGTGACATATTTAAGATAACAAAATTTAAGGATATTTTGGTACATTTTGGGTATTTTTAGTTTAAAGACTACAAGATTCAAGGGTATTCTTTATTTTGTTAAACTCTGTGCGAAGTTAAAACTAGATAAATACATTGAAACGAAGGGAGTATCATTTATGAATTTTTAGCTCTTAATTCGGATAACTGTGTTCTATTCTGATTCCTTGAAGAGCTAATTTTCCAGTATAATTGGCGTTTGGAAGTTTCCCCTGGTTATTAATCACCTTTGCTCCTTTAATCATATGAGGGTTGTTTTATATGATTTTGGAATATGAAGTAAATTTCAAAGTTTGATTCACTGAAATGATAATGCTGGTTTGACTACCGTGGTTGAGTTATGTGTGTTAGAATTTTCTAGTATATTAGAGACATTCATGTTGTTCTTGAGAGAGCAATTTCCAGCTACTTCTTGGACTATGATCTTAAATCACTTATAATTTGGAGGACATTTGGTTTGCGATGAAGTTGCCAGTACTTTGTCATATTTGACAAACCTTTTCTCCCTTTGAATGTTTCATTGCAATTGGAAGCAATATTCTGTGAAGATCAACAGATCTCATCATCAGTATTGTAATTTTATGTTGTCATTATTAGTTCCTCTTTCACCTTTGCTCTTTTATTTTGCACGTGCACTTAACTAGTGATAAGCCATATGTGATGCAGTTAAGGGTTGGGATCATGGATTATGGAGAAATTTACTTTTGTCCTTGGGAGTGGAAGTGAGGTTTGCTTATCAGCAGAAGTTGGTCGCCTTACTGAACATGTGCCTCTTCTTTTCTATCAATGCTGAACTAATTGTTAAAGTGAAGGCTATTCTTTCTGGAGAAATTAGACCTGAAGTCTTTAGACTACTTCTTCATACTTGTTTCTGAAGAAGTTTGTTTACCAAAATTAATTATATGCAGATCAGGGTGGTGCCAATGAAATTATCACTGAAGGTGGTACTGACGAGATCATCACTGAAGGCGCTTCAGTTGTTCGTGGAGAACTTCCACAGGATGATGCTGGGCCGCCAAAAGTTGATTCACAAGCGGAAGTCCTCCATGAAAAAGTAACCAAGCAAATTATTAAAGAAGGTCATGGTCAGAAGCCATCAAAATACGCAACATGCTTCTGTAAGTCAAAGCTAAGATTGTTGTTGTTTGGTTGATTTTTCCCTTTCCTCCCCTATACCTTCTTCTAGTTTCTTAAAAATCTGAACACCTACTAATTTTGTTGGAGTATCTATTTTAAGCTGCCCTTGTTTCGATAAATAATTATTTTTGTAATTTCAAAAATTTTGTTTATTATCTCGAGAAGATTTCTATTTGGACCTGAATGGAACTATATGAGGACTTCCTTTTTTCTTTTCGAGTAAAAAGGAGGCTATAGAGGATGCTGGGCAGATTTTAGATTTTATAAGGTCCTTATAGGTTTTTGTATAGCAAGTAGTTGCCTTTTTTTTTTATAACCGCAGTGTCCGAGACAGCTTGCACACACCTCGACTAATTCCACGGGATACCGTGCCACCTCCCACCAGTAACAAGTACTAGGTAACTCTGTCCATCAAGGCTAGAACAAATTGAAAGAAATCACCTAGTGTTTGTCTCTGTTGGGAATTGAACATGAGACCTCATGGTGCTCAGCCCCACTTCATTGAACCACTAGGCTACACCCTTGGGTGCGCAAGTAGTTACATTTATCAAAAAGGTTTTCGTGTAGCAAGTTTTTGTTTTAGCCTTGAGATAGCTGTAAATCTCTTTTGATGGTAGCCAATGTCCATAATGCCGAAGAACACAACATTATCTTAATCGCCCCCAACCCCCCCAAAAAAACAAAAATAAAAACAATTTGTCGGCAAAGTCACTAGAGAAAGAGACGGAAAAAGATGGTGACGATAGGAGGGGAATTTTTCAGAATTTGCATTGCAGTGTATGATAGAATTTTTTTTTTGTTTTTTTTTTTTAAAAAGAAATAAGGAAACAAATAATGGAAAAAGGTATATACACGTGGTGCCATGTGTAAATCACCATGTACTTAAAATTTGGTGCTCATGTCTCGGGGCTGTAATGGATTCAATTTTAAAGCGTTCAGGGAGTAACAGAACCCCGCAAAAATAGTGTATAACTGGAAATATGGCCATAGCTCAAAAGGGGCTTTATGCATTTCCCTCGCAATCATGATTACTTGTTTCTATAAAGTAATAAATGTAGTGAATTGTTAGCAAACCTCTTGGTAATCAAGTGATATACAACAATCCGTGAGGCTAACCGAAAATATAGTTTCTACAAGTAGTGTCTCTTCCAGTTTTTACAAGTAGATCTCTTTTAATGGTAGCCAATGTTTCCTTAATGCTGTAGAATACAACTATCTTAATTAAAAAAAAAAAATTTCGGCAAAATCACTAGAGAAAGAGACGGAAAAAGATGGTGAAGATAGGAGGGGAATTTTT
>NC_061111.1:147026841-147048364 GCF_002878395.1 Capsicum annuum
CCCCCCCTCCCCCCCAAAAAAAATAATAATAATAAAAAATAAAATATAGTGTGTAACTGGAAACTTGCCTATAGTTCAAAAGGGGCTTTATGCATTTCCCCCGCAATCGTGATTATTTGTTTCTATGAAGTAATAAATGTAGGCGATTGTTAGCAAAACTCTTGGTAATCAAGTGATGTACAACAATCCGAGAGGCTAACCGAAAATATAGTTTCTGCAAGTAGTGTCTCTTCATCTTTATTAGCTGGAATCTCATAGGTGCACAAAAAATTAACAAGAAATCTAATACAAGGCTCACTTGTATGGCAGAGTTTTTCTGTTCTCTTCAAAAGCTCTGTTAGTTCTTTCACTCCATAAGTGCTACATTACATGTGCTGTATATTTTCTCCTCTTCTAATGGCCCGGCTAAACATTACTCTTTTAGTGGTGGCTAGCATTAACTATTGCATGCCGCACAGATTCAGTGCAGTCCACCACTGCAATCACTAGTTAAATTTTCAGTCTTGTTATTGTATTTCATGTATAATCTTTCAAATTTCAGTGAGGTAGAGTCTGTCTTTCTTCCTTTTCAAGTGCACAAAATGACTAGAATTATCTTTGTAGTGCATTACAGGGCATGGGCTGAAAGCACCCAGCACAAGTTTGAAGATACATGGCGTGAACAACAACCTCTTGAGCTGGTTATAGGAAAAGGTATATATCCAATTTACCACTTTGCAGGACATTCAGACTCATCACTTTCGATATTTTTATCCTCAAGAGCTTTTGCTAAGTAAATTAGCAATTGATGCTTATAGAGTACTAAATTTTGTGATAGCTTGCTTCCTATGTGTGTGTTTCCATTCATGGAAACAACGCAAGTCTCGTGAAATAGTTAAAACTTAAAGAAGTTACCATAGGGTTGAGGATGTTTTGATTTCTAAATTTACTTAAAGGGTGTTTGGGTTAGCTTATAAATTGGTCAAAATGGCTTTTAAGCACCTTTTGTCTTATCTCTGCATTTGGAAAACACCCAAAAATTTTCAGTTTATAAGCACTTTTAGTTTGATCAAGTTTCTTTTTTTTTTTTGGCAATTAAAGACACTTCATTGATTACCAAGTGAACACATTACAAAACTAGGGGGATAAACCAAGGTTTTCCTGTCATAGAATATTCCTTCAGAAATCAATCAATAATTGATGTAGGAATCTTGGCAGGAGTGATTTGACGTATTGTTCAAAGTTGGAAGTTGGGCACTTCGTTTAGTTTGGAACGATCTCCCGAAATTATATAGAAAGACAATGTTCAAAAAGAAAAAAGAAAATGACATGCTCCTCGTTCGAAGTTGGACGACAGAAAAAAATATTAATACAAGTACACCTCGTTTGAGGTTACTCGATATGCCCAAAAAAAAAAATATGATCCTCATTAAAGTGAAAACGATTTGCATGACCATGCCCATCTCCAAAACGGTCGTTAAACGTGTGGCGTTAAAGTAGGAGCAAACGTTCAAATCTGCATGATATGTCCAATTTGGGAAATCTCAGAATGCCGTGTCCGATTTGGAATTTTAGTTGAAATCTGTGGCCCTTTAGGCTTCGGATAGTTCACCTCTCAGCTTTGTATGCTCTAGGTTAGTGGTGTCTCCAAGTGTTTGGTGGCAGAATTTCCTCATATTCAGGATCTTTCTGACCATGAAGCCTGTGCAGGTAAAGTCATAGTGTCAACAGACTGCTTCTTTATATAAATAGGTGCAGATCCGTAGTTTCTCCTTCTTTCTATTCAATGCCCACAATAGCTTGCAAATAGTTGCATGGTTCAATATCTACAAGTTTAGAAGGTTCAAACCACCTGCACCTAGGTACGCAAACATTTTCCCAAGCTAGTGGAGCCTTCTTAGTAATTGTAGCTTCTCCTATCCAGAGATAACTTCTACTTACAACCTCAATCATCTTCTTAATCTTCTTTGGCAATAAAAATAGTTGGGCCCAGTACACTTGAGAACTCCATATAGGATTGGATTTATAGGCTGAATCCTCCTCCCTTCATAAGATTAGCCATCCAGGAGGTGATTTTAGTTGTAATCTTGTTTACCACTGCTTGCATGGCAGCATAGTTATTCTTTTGGTAGACTAGGGAAATCCGTGATACTTGAAGGGAAAATCACCCAATTCATACCTCAAAATATCCAAGATTCTCTGTTGTGTTGGTAAGTCAACTTCCCCAAAAATAAACCTTGGTTTCGTTGAGATTGTCCTTTGGTTCTGAAGCTGCAGAGAATAGATCATATCTACCTTTGAGCAAGTGCACAAATGTCTCATCTCCGCTTGGCTCTTGCAAACATCAGGAGATCATCTGCAAAGCAGAGATGAGTAATCCCTCGTTTCTGGCATCTTGAATGACAATTGAAGTGCAGTACATTCTGCACAGTTACCAGACATCTATTCAATTATTCAATCACCATAACAAAAATGAAAGGGGATATAGAGTCCCCTTGTTTTAGCTCCTTTTGGCTGAAACAGTTTATGATAAAGCACCATTTATAAGAAATGTTTAACTCACTATCTTTTATACAAGTCATAATTCACTAAACCCTCATGCTATGGAAACCAATCTCGTAACATTTGTTTAATAAAGATCCATTTAATTGAGTCATATGCTTTATGTAAATTCTCTTTAATCATGCATCTGGGACAGAGGTGCTTCCTGGTGTATCCTTTTACCAATTCATGGCTCAGGATGATATTATTAGGGATGAGTTTGCCTGGAATGAAGCTGACGGACTCTGACCAATTATCCCATCTAAGCCTCCTTGAATCCTGACAGAGATGATCTTAGAATGATCTTAGAAATAACCTTACATACTGTAGAACAACATTCTATTGGTTTAAAGCCTCTTGCAGTTTCAGGGTGAGAGGTTTTAGGAACAAGAGTGACTAAGTGTTGTTTACAGTCTTTAGGAGTCTGTTATGCTGGAGAAATTCTTGGACTGCCTTGAACAGATCTTCCTTAATGATATCCATGTCTTCCTAAAGAAGTAAGCATTAAAACCATCTATACTTTGTTCTTTATTTTCATCAATTGCAAATAGCACATTTTTCACTTCATCTCTAGTGACTGGCACGCACATTTGCTTTTGCTGTTACTGAGTGATCCTGGCCCCTTGTCTCATGTATTCAGATCAATCAATACTAGCTTTACTGTTTCTACTTGACCAGCTGGAGCAGGGTACTTGCTTTTTCCATTGCCGAATCACTTTCTTACCCCTCTGGGCACCTTTATCCTGCACTGCTTGCTTCTTGGTGACCTGATCAGTTTTAGGAGGGTGACCATTGTCCCTCTCAGTGTCTCCTCTACAAACGTGTCCATACTTAACATCTTTTCTACAGAACACACGGTTCCAATCATATCCTACCTTCGGGGAGAATAGTTTGCTTGATGGTTCAATAATGTCATTCTCTGATGGAAGTTCCTGAGTAACATCCATATCAATAATAACTCGAGCATAAGAAATCCTAGTTTGTTTCTTAATGTGTTTATCAGCAAACATAGGCTCCCCCAAACGACTAGCAATTCTGCTCTAAGTAACTGGACCCCAACAAGTCAGAGTTGGGTTAGGAACCTAACCCATAGAGGAATTGTTGTGGGATGTTCCTACTGAAAATCAAAATTAGGAGTCCACGTCTTCATAATTAGAGGCACACAATCCATTGTGTATAGGCCTGAGTATAAAACATCCTTATCCTAACTAGATTTGAATTTCACAGTAAAAAACCCCTCATCATGAAAATATAGATAAAGGCAGGCGACAGAATTCCAAGTTCTAGCTAATTGTCAAAAATAAAAACAATTCCAAGTTCTAGCTATATAGTTTCTCATATAATTGTAATTTAGAGTGTTCTCCATAGTATAGAGTATAAGTGCATTCCTCCATTCCCTAGTCTGTTCCTCAATCTCATCTCTCCAATTGAACTGCTAACGTACCATTTACAACCACTGGAAGGAAAAAAGATATGGGCACACCATTAGTTGCAATTCGTTTTTGGGAGAAAAGCCCCGACCATGTTAGTCTTGAGTTCCTTTTGGCACTTGTGCATCACCCACAAGGTTCACTGGGCTCGTTGCTTTCTCCTAGTCTATGGTATAGATGAAGTGTCCCTTTTCTCTCATGCTTCCTTTCTGGATTTAGCACCCAAGTCAGCTTCAGATTCAACCATCGCCTTAGATCGTGTAGTAGATCCAGTTGCTATGACCATCAGCTTCAGATTCAACCATCGCCTTAGATCGTGTAGTAGATCCAGTTGCTACGACCAGACTTGGTATTGCTCCAGATTCGCCATCATCATAACAGGTGTGGACGCCGCAGAGCTCGGATCTGCCATGGGACAGGCAGGAGAAGGTGTAGTTGGAACATTGTTGCATTGCTTCCCTTTGCCTTCCACTGTTTCATTAGATTCACCTTGTGAGACTTCTTCACGAGATACCATTTTGCCTTTCTTCACAGAGCTCGTGGGAGCCTTACTGTGTTTCTTCGTCGATGCCTGATCTTTCCGAGGTCGTTCACGACCTTGCTTTGCCATGGAATTCAGCCGCCGGCACGTTAGCAAAGAGCCCTAATCATGTGCCAAGAGAACCTGTATGAGTATTTATTTGACCAAGATTCTTACTATTTCATCGTTTATATTTTTTCTAGTTCTCAAATTATCCTTCCCAAACCAACTCCTAATTTCTTCTCCATTCCATTTCCGTCGTTCGCATTTTCCGTACAAACATACTCGTAAATTTAATTAAAGGCATTTTAATCATTTTTCCAAAAAAGACTTATCACATATTTTTGCCGAACATATCAGCTGTTATTATTAGATTCAGCGGTTTTTATCCAAATACATAGCTGCTAATTTATAAAATCAGTTTTAGCACTAAATACTTGTTTTAGCACTTAAATACTTATCAGCTATTTAAAATTAGGTAATCCAAACAGGCTCTTATAATACAAAAGAAGATGTATTATCGTGTTGTTTTCTTGCAGAGAAGAAGGAAATGACTGGCCTTGCTATTGGCGTTAACAGCATGAAATCTGGTGAGCGTGCTTTATTGCATGTTGGATGGGAACTAGCCTATGGAAAAGAAGGAAGTTTCTCTTTCCCTAATGTCCCACCTTCAGCTGATGTTTTGTATGAAGTCGAGTTGATTGGCTTCGATGAGACAGGAGAAGTGAGTTATGTTTCTTAACTAATTTCTGGTTTGTACTTGCTAAAGGTGCTGGTACTCATAGAAGTAGCAAATGAAAGACGACACTTCCATAATGATAGACCTGCTGTGTAGACTTGTTAATTACATTATTGGCATTGAACAACTAAAGGGTCATTATATGTTATAGGATAGTTTTTTTCTTGGTAACCATTTTTAACACTTACCATTAACAAGCAAGAATCAATACACCTATAGAGCACCTAATCTTCTAACAGGCTCCTAGGAAGGGTGCCAAAAGAAGTAGGGCTCATTATTCTCTGTGCAATATATTTAGGGGAAAGCACGAGGTGACATGACAGTAGAGGAGAGAATCGGGGCAGCAGATAGAAGAAAGATGGATGGAAATGCTTTATTCAAGGAAGAGAAACTTGAGGAGGCTATGCAACAGTATGAAATGGTCTCACCACTGCTTATAGTTGATTAGTTTATATTTTCCCGTACTCATATGTTTCCTGTATCCTCATAGTACATGATGTTCTATTTGTGTTCCTTAGGCCATAGCATATATGGGAGATGACTTCATGTTTCAGCTGTTTGGTAAGTTCCGGGACATGGCTTTAGCAGTAAAGAATCCCTGCCATCTGAACATGGCAGCCTGCCTGCTGAAGCTCCAGCGATATGATGAAGCCATCGCACAATGTAGCGTTGTAAGTATACATTTCTTCAAGGTTTAGATATGTATTGCTGCCTCCTGTTTCTGTAGATATTTTTTTTGTCCTAGTTTGTATTGTGTCTGTAGCTTACTATCTTTTTGTTACCTCGTGGAGAATTGGGAAAAAGAAATCTGCATGGCCTTACTTTCCCTGGTAGAAGAGAGGTTAACAAGTTTATAATTCTTGCTAAAGACCTTGCCCTGCTAGCTTGCATGACCTAGTTATTTGTTCTGGCATCCTTTTCCTTTTCTGTTAATGTAATTGTCCAATTTCTTTCGACTACGTGCACCCATGCCAGCAGTTGGGTGACTGAATTATGAAATTTATTTGCTTTATCTTCTTCCGTGTCCTTAAAACTCATTATTCGGAGAAAAAGATTACAAGTGTTGAAGTTAGTAATGTCGAGCTTGATTCTCTGATGCTGATCAGGTTCTAGCAGAAGATGAAAACAATGTAAAAGCGTTGTTTAGACGTGGAAAGGCTAGGTCTGTACTTGGACAGACTGATGCAGCTCGTGAGGACTTCCTTAAAGCACGTAAGCTTGCCCCGCAAGATAAAGCCATTACTAGAGAATTGCATTTGATTGCAGAACACGAGAAGGCTGTCTATAAAAAACAAAAGGAACTTTACAAAGGACTATTTGGACCAAGACCAGAACTTAAACCAAAGTCAAGAAACTGGCTGATTATCATTTGGCAATGGTTATCGTCACTCTATTATATGCTCTTCAGGCGTAAGACGCGCAAGGATGACTAACTGAATTTGGAGAGATGTCATTGTTGATCCAAGTTTGAGAAACAACATCCCACCATTTTACTCCAGCAACACACCTCACCTCTGGTGCTCCACAAGTCTTTTCCTTCATCTTTGTTAGAAGACAACTTCCAACCAAAGAAATAGGGAAGAAATCTAATGTTTTGATTATGTAATTTTATTAGTAAGATAACACCTTGCTAATCATTTTCTCATTCTGATTTCAAATGTTTGCTAATGATACATGCATTTGGGATGTTGCAATTTCCCTTGGTGTAGAAGTAAACTTTTCAGTTGTTGTAGTAGTAGTTCTCCCCTACAGAAGATGAAAGATCAAAGAACAAATAATGATAAATACGTCAAATAAATTTTATTATATTAATATTTTATTAAAAGACGTCTAGTAATATGACATGTAATAGGACCAGAAGGAATATGATTATGAAATTACATGCAATTCTCTTGAAGGTATTTTTTCCTGACATTTATTTTCTCTAATGTTTTAAATATATCATGAAAAATTTCAGTTCTATTAGCATCAAATTCTGATGAACTAAATCAATGGCCAAAAGAAAAAGTACAAACAAATAAAATAATTAGGCGAAATGATCTACTGGATCCTTGTACTTATTTGTGTTTGTAAAGTGGATATTTCTGTCATCTGACCTTTCAACTCATCAAAATACCAATTTTAAACCTTTCTAATCATGTGTGGCTTATTCTCCCTAAAGAATTTCACGTCATATACGTCATATAAATTAATGACATGTCATAATATCTTCATTAATTATAAAAAATATTTTTTAAAAAATAAAATTCATCTCCACCATTATTTAAAAATAACAATTTATATCATATTGATATAACTAATGGGTGGGGGGGGGGGGGGGGGGGGGGGGGGTTGTCGGGGGTTGTGGTGCGGCGGCTGGGTAGAGGGGGGGGAGGGGGAGGGCGGGGGAGGGGAAGGTTGGCTGGTTTGGTGGTGGTGGTGCTGCATGGGTTTGGGGACGAGTACCGGTGTGGGGTAGGGGGGTTTTAATTTTATTATTTTTAAATTTTTTTAAAAAAATTTAAATGACAAATACTTACACTCGCTTAAAATGTGTGCGCATTTTTTCAACTCAGCAATTTAATGTCACATGTTTTTTCAACTCAGCAATTTAATGTCACATATGCATCAGGTGGATCTAAAATCTTGTATTTTAATGGGTTGAAGGATTCAAATGACAAAGGACCAGGAAATTGCATGTCATAGACCCAAATATGAGTGGCTTTAGATATTTGACCCCAAATAAGAATGTCTTTAAAGAATAATTTTCCTTACTTTTTAATATACAAAAAGTATCATTTTGTCCCTCCACACCTCAAATATATTTTTAACCTTTCCATACTCATTTATTTCTCAAATTTTATTTTTTGTTATTTTTATTTTTTAATTTTTCCTTTATTTTTATTATTCTACTTTTTTTCACTCTTTTTTTTCCTTTAAATTTATTATTGTGATTTTTATTATTTTCAATTTTTATTTTTTCCTTTAACTTTATTTTCGTATTTTAATTTATTTGTCTCAACCTTTATTTTTTTTTCTCTTTTCCTTTTTTTCAACCATTATCTATTTCTTCATTTTTTTTTCCTTTTTAAAATTTATTTATCTTTAATCTTTATTTAAATTTTTTTAAATTTCTCTTTTTTTCCCAGAATTTTCGTCAATTATTACTTCTCGTTCATCTTTTTATTTCCTCATTTTCAAAATCCTTTCTATTGCTCCTCTTCCCCTTCATTTGATTTCTCTCAAAATTTCAAACTCAATTAACAAAAAATATGGATGTTGCTTCTGATGAAGAAATAGAGCGCAAATCTTCGAGACTTTTGCCTTCAGATTTAATTGACATCATTGTTGATGTAAGGTGCTACTAAATTCAGTTTGTCATTTACATTTATTTAATCTTTTTTGTATGTTTTATTGTTGAATTGGGTATTTAAATCTCTTTTTGTTGTTTACGTTTAAGGTTTTAACTCATAATACAAATTTATTGTATTTTTGGGAGTTATATTTAGGAATTTGTCAAATTGGTGGTTGTACAGTTAAGAAGTTTTAATTTTGTTAGTTGTGTGTTACTAAGTGAATTTTGAATTATCCCACATTCTTGATTTCATGGAAAAAGTAAATCTTGATTGAAATCAAAAGTTTTATGTTTCTAGAAATCTTAGTAGCTCGATTGATTGACTATTTGAACTTTGTGCTATTGGAAAATCTCAGTAGCTTAGTTGGTTTACCTGAATTTTTTGCTAGCAGGAAACCTAGCAGCTCAGTTGGTTGTTAGAGAAACTTTCACCTTCTTGGTAAGGGTTCGGTTTCCCATCTTGTAATACGCTATCGCCAATTGAACCAAAATAGTTTTGTGCTACTAGATTTGAGATCTTTGATAATTTCTACTAGTACTATGTAATTTCTATTGTGTCAAGTTGGAGGTCTTGTAATAGGCCTTTGCAATGTGGATATCTTTATTTTGCCTCTTAGATGATGGTTAGATTTTTTTTGATGAAATGCACGTTTTTGTTTTGATTCCCGCACTTGTGAGATTACAATGAATTTTTTATTATTCTGATCGTTGTATTGGTTCAAAGATTTGGGTTATAATGGAAGGTGATAAGGAGCTTGTTGGTACACTTAGAGGCTTTGATGTTTATGTTAACATGGTTCTTGAAGATGTTACTGAATAGTAAGTTTTTGTACATATCTTTTTTTTTTGGGCTTTTAGTTGTGTGGGGAAGTTGTTTTTGTTGATTATTTTGCTATTGTTTTGTTAAGATTGTAACTTTACTTAAAATGCTATAGTTTTGGTCTTGTGTTTTTTAAGATTTTAACTTTAGGGTTTTAGAATGCTAAAGGAAGTGAGCATGTTTTCAATTGTGTGCATTGGAAACAACCTCTCTATCTCGATGAGGTAGGGATAAGATCTACGTACACTCCACCCTCGACAGACCTACTTATGGGACTTCACTAAGAGTGTTGTTGTTGTACAAATAAGAGAATTGTGGTTTAGCAGCGTTTTATTGATAATTTTTGCCATTGCTTTGTCATAGATTGTAACTTTAGGATTTTTAAATGCTAAAAGTTTTTAACATGTTTTCTATTGTGTGCATTGGAGCCAAGATTGGTATAAGTACTGCAGTTTTGTATTGTCTTTGGCACTGTTCGAATTTGCTGAGTTTAAGATTGCAATCTATGTATTAATAAGATTAGAAACAACCTCTCTATCTCTATTAAATAGGGATTAAATCTACCTACACTCTACCCTCGACAGTTTCACTTATGGGATTTCACCAGAAATGTTGTTGTTGTACTAATAAGAGAACTGGGGTTTAGCATCTTTCTATTGATAATGTTTGCTCTTGCTTTGTCAAAGATTGTAACTTTAGGATTTTTGAATGCGAAAGGTTTTTAGCATATTTTCCATTGTGTGCATTGGAGTCGAGATTGGTATAAGTACAGTAGTTTCGTATTGTCTTAGGCGTTGTTCGAATTTGCTGAGTTTAGGATTGCAATCTGTGTACTAATAAGAGAATTGGGGTTTCGGCATCCTATATAGTTAAAAAAGATTTAAGAATAAAGTCATGAATTTTTTGTGAAGTTCGACCAGACACTATTTTGTAATATGGAATTGGGAAGTTTTGAATGTTGGTCTCAAATCCATGTCCTTCTAGTGAGTTAAATAAGTGATACATGTTCTTTTTGATATCTTACCCTAGTACATCATAACAATCGTTGGATTTTGTTGTAGCGGATCTGGGAATTGGGCACCACCATGTTGAAATAGTAAAGTAATGTATGGTCAACTTCATATATTCTTGTAAGTAAAATCATCTATTGTGATTTTGACTTTATTTTCTCTACTCGTCTTTTTCTTGATGTAGAGCTCAAGCATACATAAGCTGGTTTTGTTACCAATTCGTGCAATAGTCTAATCTAAATTTCAATCATCTTCATTTATACAAGTTAGTTTACATATCATGAGTCAATTAACTCAAGCCAAGTTTTTTCCTTAACAGATGTATAATTGGTTTATATGAAGTATGAATTAAGTAGTTAGTATTCATTTTGTCTCGCCAAACATTCCATCACCACATGTTAGAACGGTTTTGGTGATGGATTTAAACTTGAAAAAAAAAATAGTACTTCTCTCAAACTGCCTTAGTTCGTTGACTGCATAATATTGAATGAAGAGTTGGGTTATTATATGTGCAATGTACATGAAGTCCTGCTGTCTCGGTACAGCAAAAATGCATCTTCCCCTACTCTTAACTTGGGTCCAATCTTTACTGTCTACTCCATTTGCACTTATTTCAAATTTTTGTTTGGTGGTAACTGGTAACCACTAAGTTCTGCACAAATTGTTTCTTTAAGCAGTGCGTGTTCTGCACATGTTTATTCGCACATTCTTTTAGAGAGCATAGTTAATTATTGAAACTGGAGGTTTTAACCTGTTGCTTCCTGGTACATTAATGGTTTAGTAGAAAATTTGGTTTCGAACTCTAGTTTAGCTCAAGTAGGTGAGAATTACTCTTTATAATAATTTTTTGTGTTATCTCGGGATAAATGTTATTTGGGTGGACTTTATTATTTTACTGTTAAATCATAATTCAATATTGAGTTTCTAATTTACTTTAGTAATCTTTTTTTTTTTTTTGCAATTTTCATGCAGAGAGTGACATCTTCTATTAAGACTCATCTTGATACTTCTTTAGAGGTGATTATGAGTCGTATTACGGTAATTTTTGCATTAGATTTATTACTCAATAGAAACAACATCATTATATCAATAATTGTGTTGATTGTGTTGTTGACATTATTAATTTTTTTAAACATAGTCTTTAGAATCCAAGTGTGATTCTATTGTGGAGCATATTCAGGGATTACATAAACTATGTGACGGGCGAGGAGTCGGCATTGCAAATTTCAAGGGGGTGAATGAAATTCAGGAACAAAATGTTCGCATGAGGTATGGAGCTTTGTTGTGGGATTATGGAAAGAGAAAACTAGAAGTTGGTATAAAAGACAACACTACAGAAAAAGTTGGCAGATTATTTGGAAAGGAAAAGAGGAAGAGGACGCACCACGAGTAGTAGTTTAGTTTTGTAGTTATTGAAAGTCACTGCACATGAAGGGTTTTTAGCTATTTTTAGCTTTGTAGTTATTGAAACTCACTGAACATGAAGGATTTTTAGCTATTTTTATGCGATTATGTAAAGTTTAAACAGTCTTTTCAAATTGAATCAGCTATTTTTGATGTGATAACGTGAAATATACAATGTAGAATCGCTACTTATTCATCTGTTGGTATCTTTGTATATTTATATTTTATTATCGAAGAATATTTTTTGTCTTCCCTTGTGGCAAGTCTCGCTCCTGAGGCAAGAGTTATTGAGTATCTTCTAAATTAGTAAACAATGTGGCAGGGCCAATTCATGCCCATGAGGTATAACTTGTTCCTATGGGGCCTGTCTTATCATTAATTATGTGCGACTGCTTTATGAGTATTTTGTTCATTGTGAACTTTTCAATCACATTTGTCTTCGATTAAATGGCATAAAATAAGAAACAATTTAGACCTTGTAATCCAAGGATCATCTCCTCCTCCTCAGTAGTTGGTTCTCCACTTTTATTTATTTGTTTAGATGCTTGGTTTTGTTGATTGATATCATCTTATTTTCTACTCGCAATTGAATACTCCCCTGTGCTTTTCTTTTTGTAGTTTTTGATGGCTAAGTCTAGCCTCTAGGGCAAGTGTTATAGATCATTTGTCGAATCATTGCAGAATAAGCTAGTGTCAACTCTTGCCCATGAGGCATAACTTGTTCCTTTGGGGTCTAAAAATCTTGCCTCTTGGGCAAGACTTATAAATTATCCACCAAATCATCACACAGTAATCTAGTATCAACGTTTGGCCATGGGACATAACTTGTTCGTTTGTTGTATTAAGTTTTGCCTCTAGGGCACGAGCTGCAGATCATCTTTCAAGTTATTACATGCTAAGTTAGTGTTAACTCTTGCCCATAGGGCATAACTTGTTTCTTTGGGGCTTAAGTCTTGCCTCTAGGGCAAGATTTGTAAATCATCTACCGAATCATTCCAGAATAAGGTAGTGTCAACTTTTGCCCATGGGGCACAACTTGTTCTGCATCTTGCCTTCAAGGCAAATTTTAAAATGTATTCCGTGGATTATTCACATCTCATCTCTTGGGGGTATAGTCCTTCCCCGAATCCTATTAATATGATATATTTTTACACATCAATATATAAGAAAATTTAACATACTAAATAATTTTTATAAGCAATCAATAAGAAGGTATTGAGTTAAATACTTCACCACAAGTTAAAAATTCATATAAATAAGAAGACATTCGTGATTGAAAGTCAAAAGTACTTGTTACTAACTAAAATAGGGATCAAAAAAATCCTATTATAACTACTATTTTGATCCAACTTCTCGGATAAAAAGTAAAACTAATCATGTGTTCTCATTTTTCTTTCTGTATCTTCTTATATATGGATGAAGGATAGGAGTATAGTGATAATTTGATCTGTAATGCCCGGTCCTTTTGCATCTTAAACATCTATAATTGTTTCTTGAAGATTCTGTTCTACAAGGATATCTGGATGTTTGTCTTCTCCCAAGCAGAACATCCTTATCTGGGGGGTTTATGATCAGATCCTTTATGCTATCGGGGACAATCCATGATGTTGTACTTCCAACTGGTAGGATTTCTTCCTGGTATGTTTGTAGCCAACACTGTCTTGAGAATCAATGAGAACAATAGCTAGACTTATTCAAATGTCTACTCTCTATCGCTGCAATTGCATGGGTGCATGGTATCTCATCTGTTTGAAATACCAAGCATTGACAAGTTCTGCTCTTTAGGTCTACAATATATTCAACTTCTTTTTCTCTTACAACAAATCTTATTGCATCAATGGAGTCTACCTGTAAATAAAATGATAAATAAATGATGACTTCTAGTGAAACATCTAGTATACGAGCAGAATCGGGCATACAGAGCAATCAACCATGCATAGGGGATGAATCTTGAGTCAACCAAAAAATAGCTATAATCAAGCATATAACATCAAATCACAATATAATATTGAACTAATGGAAAATCGAATAATAAGTGACCAATAATAGGGAGTAATAATTAAGGTTCTATTTCAAAATGGAAGAAAAGGTCCGATATAGGTGATAGTTAGAGTTTTGATGCTTGGCTTAGTAAGGAAAAGTGCAGGAGAAGGTTCTATCATCCAAGAAATGAGCTTTCAAAGTTAAATTTCCTGTATTATATGGAAAAGACAGAACCTTGCTTAGGAACAACAGTTGATTCAATAGTGATGCTTCCAACATATGAGCAGGAGAATCAACTACAAATAAATTGTGATAAAACAGATATTCCATCTAATCTAGGAGTAGAATCAACTATGATAGTGAAACATCTAGTATATGAGTAGAATCAGCCATACAGATCAATCAAACATACATAGCAGACGAATCTTGAGGCAACCAAAAAACAACTATAATTAAGCATACAACATCAAATCACAAACTATCACGCAACTATGAGCAAAAGCAAAAAAATTCATATTTTGCCCGCGAATCTCAAAAAAATAAAAAAACTAGCAATAAATCACAAATAACAGTAAATCAGCAATGTATAATCTGCGATAAAAAAATAGTAACAGTATATTTTCCTATTATCAAAATACAATTTTAATTACTTACTTTCAATTTCAATGCGACTTGAATCTTGTCAGTCACCTCCACTTTCATCCAACGTGTGATGTCATGAAAGTTGCCTTGCAATTCTATTTTTCTTTCATAAAACCAACTTTGTAACTTGTTTTGAATGTAATCGATCAGTCCCAGTATTGGCAGTTTCCTGGTTTTTTTAGTACTGTATTCATGGACTCCACGTTGTTAGTCGTAAGCATATTGTATATTCTGTTGGTATGAAATGAACGAGCCCATCTTTCTGGTTCTTCTTCTTTCAAGTACTCCACAATAACTTTGTTGAATTTTTCTATCTCATCCATGAAAGTATAAAATTCAGTTCGTTTGTATGTTGTTACTGCGTTGTAGAAAAGTGATAGAACCACATCTGAGAAGTATCTTTTTCTTAAATTCTTCTCCATATGATAGATGCATATCCCATGCTGACACTCTGGATAGACATTTGTAATTGCATTTACAATGGTTGGGTAACGATTTGATAGAATAGATAATTGTTCACGTACCCCAATTGCATGTCTTAACTGATTGAAGAACCAGTTATAAGACTCATTATTTTCTGAGTCTACAATTCCAAAAGTCAAAGAAAATATGTTGTTGTTTCCGTCCTTTGAAACTGCTATCATGAGGACATCACGATATTTTACTTTAAAAATGTTGCATCTATCATTATGATCGGTCTACAGTTGGCCCATCCAATGATTGAAGCGTCATAAGCAATGAATGCATATTGAAACCTGTGTTGAGCAAAAGAATATAAGTAACAATTTGCATTTAATGTTTATAATCAGAGTACAATAATTTTCTAAACTAAGTCTTGCCCATGAGGCAAGAGTAGCATCTACGTTAATAACCTAATCAGTGCAATTAAAGAATAAACTTTTTCCTCTTGGGCAAAAGTTTTCAAGTTCAACAGGATAGCATTTGTACAACAATTTTCTAAACCAAGTCTTGCCCATGAGGCAAGAGTTCCATCTATGTTAATAATCTAATCAGTGCAAATAAAGGATAAATTGTTGCCTCTTGGGCAAAAGTTTTCAATTTCTACAATTTTCTAAACCAAGTCTTGCCCGTGACGCAAGAGTTCCATCTATGTTAATAATGTAATCAGTGCAAATAAAGGATAAATTGTTGCCTCTTGGGCAAAAGTTGTCAATTTCAACAGTATAACATTTGTACATGTTCTCATCGTTCCTCTTTATGTTTGTGTAGGTTCCTGGGTTGTTTTTCTTTATCATGTGAAGATACGATAGCAACCTATTGTAGTTCTCTTCCGCGGTTTCTCTTATCACTGTATAGGCATGTTGTATCACTCGTCATCCTTTGTTGTAGGATATGATGATTTTGTATTTCCTTCTCATTTCATCCACCATTAAGTTGGGTGTGATTACATTACTAGAGTCACGCACGAGCTCTAGTATGTAGTCACAAATGACCTTTAATGCTGTATTTTTGTGGTCGGACGTTATGAAATCAATCGAGCAACTGTGAGCCTTTTCATATGTAGTAACCTGAAAGAGCAAGGAATTGGAAATCTTCGAGGCATGAAACCGCCACACACAGTTGTCGTCCAAACATCGCAGTGAATATCTTGTTATGCTTGATTTGATAACCTTAAATTGGATGTTGTGTGTAATTGCAATGTTTGACATGCACGTCATCATATTTTGTTTGTCAATGAAGATCGACTTGACATTTACCTCATTCAAAGAGGCATTGTGTCTCAAGAGAGTAGTTGCGACATCAAGTATCCTCTTCTTTTTTTGGCTTACCCTCTTAATCTTGGATGGCTCAGCTATTTCAGCCTCCAATAGTTGTTCAATAACCTGTAACTCGTTATTTCTATCAATACTTTCAATACTCATTTCATTTTCATTCATTCCAAGCACAACCCCTGTGAAAAATGAAACAAAAAAAGATTAGTAACAATTTAATTTAGAATATATATCTTTAACAAGTAAAATCATTAAAGAGTAAGACATAGTTAACTATTGTCCATGGGGCATCTCTGTCGAAGTCTTGCCTCTAGGACAAGAGTTATAGGTCATCTGTCAAATCATTACAGACTATGATAGTGTCAACTTTTGCCCATGGGGCATAACTATCTCAGTCTTACCTCTGGGGCAAGAGTTATAGGTCATCTGCCAAATCATCACAAACTAAAGCAGTGTCAACTATTGCCCATGGGGCATAACTTGAAATGTATGGCAAAATCTGAAGATGCTAAAATCGCACTTGAAATTACTGAACAACACACACTATAGAGGTGATTCTGAGAGGATTTTTTACTTCAGAGATACGTTGCAAGTGATACAACAGAGTTTATCAACTCAATACTCTGATAGTATGGCCTTGAAAGAGAATGATGTACTGACTATTACTAAGAAGTGGAGCAATATTGAAGAGAGCATGTTACTATAAAAATTCAGAGCTTTGGGTATAAGCAAGGTGATTCAAACCCCGTGTATTTTAGTGCAGTTAGACTCAAACATAAGGCATCTAAACGCTATGATAAATGCTTAATTGTGCTAACTTCTCATCGCAAAGCTTCAGATGTTAGAGAGCAAACTTTGAATAGTTCACTATATATTCTTAAGCAAACACAACAAGTCAAATTGGTTTCACAACATCAATTTGCATGTATACAGATTTTCTAATCATATTAATTTAACGTTGCAGGTCAAATGCATATAATTGTGACATCGCAAGAGGTCATTATGGACACGTCAATCAAATGGTACATAGCTTCAACACCGATACATCAAATTGTGTTGATTATGTTTATGAGGAGCAGAGCCACCATGTTCAACATTCTAGACAATCAAATCTCCATCTATATGGAAATGATTTGTACGATGATACTTACAAGAACCACGCAATACATGACAAAGAAGATGACACGCCAGCTCCTAAGCAAGTTGGATTACTAAGCTTGTTCAAATACTCAATCAAGTTGGATATTGTACTACTGCTATTGGGTTGTATTGGGGCTCTAATAAATGGAGGATCGTTTCCTTGGTATTCTTATGTTTTTGGTAATTTCGTAAATAAAATTGCTCTGGACAAAGACAAAGACTAGATGATAAAGGATGTGGGGGCGGTAATATATACTTAGACTTTTATTGTGTGCTTCTAAAGCTCTCAGTTAATAACCCCTTACCCTTCCATACCGCGAGTAGTAAAAAGAGATGAATTCATGAACTACTATCCTAAAGTAGACGTAACTGCTAACAGTTGATACAACCTTCAGGTGTGTGTGCTTATGACTGGACTATCCGTAATAGTCATGATCAGAGCATACTTAGGTAATTTAGACATTTTTCATCCTCATCTTAGTCTGGATTTTAACGTTTGAAAGAGAGCAACGACAGTCGACACTTTATCATCTTATAATGCTAGAGACAACTTGCTGGAGATTGGTCGGAGAAAGATCAGCTCACAAAATAAGAAATAAGTATCTAAGAGTTGTTTTACAACAGGACATTGGATTTTTTGACACAGAACTGAATACTGGTGAAATTATGCATGGAATTTCGAGTGATATAGCATAAATCCAAGAAGTAACAGGAGAAAAGGTACATTGGATTAAAACACAATAATATAACGAACAGCAAATCAACACAATTAAAATACAAACTGCCCACAATCTATTTGACGCAATTCCCCAATGGTAAATATGTTACTACAACAATAGCATATCCAAACTTCAGCTTACGTTCACCTCCCCAAAAATCAAATCAATATGCTAATTATATAAGAGCTAAAATTACCACAATGCATCAATAAGCTAAAATTATCACAATGAATTTTGGTGATGAATTTCATACCTGAAGAACCCTTACTGGTAAAGTCGATTCTCCGAATATTTGAAAGTCGATTCTAAAATTTAGAAGAGAGAGGTTTAATGGCTGAAGGAAAGAGGTTTAACGACAAATATTCTGCAGAAGGTATTTTTGTCCAAGAAAATATGACTTAACAAGTTAAAGCTATTTTAACAAAGCCTTTTTATTTGGGGCTAAAATTTGAAAGTCACCCTAATTTGGGTCTATATTTAAGAATCTCCCACAAAGGACTAAGTAAAATTTAATACAAGATGGGCTAGGCCCGTGCTAAGCATGGGCCCAACATATTAATTTACAAACAAATGGGAACGGGAAGGCAGTTTAACTTCAGATTGTTCCGCAGGTTGTTCTAGTGCTTTCTCGCTTATCGCTCAAGTGAATGGCGTGCAATATTAATACATCCACAAACTTCATCCGATACCAATTTAGGGTTGGCATAAAATACCAAAACCCGAATTGCCGTATCAAACAAAAAAAATTGGTAATTGCTATTCGATAATTTGGTATTTGGTATGGTATTTGGGAGTAAACTTTCAATATTTTGGTATTTGGGATTGAGTTTGATACAAGATATTAAAACCGTTTGGTATTCGGTAAATACTGAATATCGTATTATATATATATAAATATATATATATATATATATATAATACGATATGTCTAGCCAACCCAATAGACAATAGTATTAGTCATCTCAAAGAATTTCTTGGACCTTGATAATATATTCGTAAAAAATAACAAAAAATTACTAAATAAGGTTTCTATTAAGGGCCCGTTTGGCCATGGAAATTTGTTCCTTTTTTCCGAATATTTTTTTCGGAGTTGGAAATTGTGGTGTTTGGCCATGAAAATTCGGAAAATAATTTTGAAAAAAAATTCTAAAAAGGAAAAACAGCTTTTTGTTCTTTTCACAATTTTCCAACTCCAATTCCAACTTTTATTATTATTACATATAACTCAATCTTTTAAATTTTTACATAAAACTCTCCTTATAACATTACTTTTTCAATATTACGTATATAGCAGTTTTAAAGAATAAGATAATTATAATTTCAAATTTAATGCTATCCTAATTAATATATATCTCTTTTTCTCTCTCATCATTATTTTTATACCTTATTTAATTTTCTCCCTTATTTAAGACATTATTTTACTGCTAATTTATATTTATACCCATAAATATATAAAGTATTATATTTATAATAGAAATATACAAAGTATGTTATATATAAAGTTTATATCATGTAATACCATATACAGACATATATAAATATACAAAGTATTAAGAGACATACTAAGCATATTTATAATATAAATATACAAAGTATGTTATATATGAAATTTGCACCATGTATATACCATGTACACATATATAAAAATATAAAGTATAAAGAAACATATTAAGCATATTTATATATTTATGGTATATGATATAATTTACCATAATTATGCAAAGCATGTTTTACATAGAAATAATTTATTCACACACAGTAAAATCTTTCATGTATAAGAAAATTAAAGAAATAAATTAGCGGCACACTAAAATTTAATAACAACTCATCATTTTCTATTTTTTAGGAACGGAAAATGAAGGAAATAAATTAAATAAATTTCTAAAAAAATAAATTTGTTTGAAAGATAATATTTGTTACCTAAAAAACAGGAAGCAGTGATCTGTTAATATAACATCCATATTTACAATTTTCAAATATGAGAAAACGGCTATTAATGTAAATATTATATATGTTATAATTAAAATTCATTAAATATGACCATGTATATGTAATTATTTTTATAATAGTGGCTAATTGTGTTCTTTTTCCATTAGTAGGTAAATTTTAGTTGGGTGATTTTGATAGTTTGTAAAAGTTAGGGCATAAAATCATATTTAAAAAAAAAAATTCAAAAGTCAAAAAGAAAATTCAAAAAAGACATGGTCAAACATAACTCCAACTCCAATTTCAACTCCAACTCCGAAAAATTTTAGTTTTCATGGCCAAACGGCTACTAAATATACTCTTTGAAGTTTTAACGTACATTTGCGCATCTCCAATTATAATATGGTATTACCAAATACCATACCGAACCAAAGTTAATTTATTGATTACTGAATTACCGAATCGATATTTATAAGTATCGTATCTGGTATCTATATTCAAATACCGATTACCAAATTACCGAATCCGAACATTAAAAATACCAAACCGAATACCGAACTCCCACCCCTAGTAATGTGAAATGTGAAGTGCGATGATTATATAGTTATTATTAACATGAGGTAAGATTAAAAATAGTAGACGCCTATCCAACTAAACAATTAAGTTACTTTAAACATGGCATGTTATAAGCTACCCACAATATTCTCTTGCTATGGTTTTAGGAACTTTTCTTATCCGAGTACAGAATAATTCACCAGCAGTCATGAAGAAAAGAGAGAGAGATCAAAACAAACTTCTAAGAATATGCAATGGATATACACGTTATTCTTGGCCAACTGGGATGAAGTTAGTGAAATTAAAGATTCCTTCTGTGATGTTCATGACATCTTTTAAGTCAAGGACAATAACAATACCTATTTACATAACAAACCAGAACAACAACTCTGCTTTTTGTAGACAAGATGTCAAGCATGCATGTGGCTGAAAGTAAAGAATGAAAATAAGCAAAGAGGTACTCACCACACCAGAACCTTTAATTTGCAGAGCTTACAAGTTTCAGGTTTAGTACCAATTCCACCTAAAAGAGACAATGGAGGGAGAAAGAAGGGTTGACACACTGCCTTTAAATTCTACATTGAGGAAAAAATAGAAGTAAACTTTTCAAATTCATTTGGCAATGGTTATTCCTCTGGTGCTCCACAAGTCTTTCCCTTGATCTTTGTTAGAAGACAACTTCCAACCAAAGAAATAGGGAAGAAATCTAATGTTTCGGTTATGTAATTTTATTAGTAAGATAACACCTTGCTAATCATTTTCTCATTCTGATTTCAAATGTTTGCTAATGATACATGCATTTGGGATGTTGCAATTCCCCTTGGTGTAGAAGTAATTAAACTTTTCAGTTCTTGCAGTAATAGTTCTCCACTACAGAAGATGAAAGATCAAAGAATAAACCGAAAACGCTCAAAAATACCCCTCAACTATCCGAAATAGATCGTTAGATTTTTGGCTAAAAAATATCCCTCCTTTAAATATTTGGCTCAAAAATATCCCTTCCTCTAACGAAATTCGAAAAAGTATCAAAAATACCTCTGAACTATCT